>NW_028259171.1:0-300000 GCF_977971745.1 Zootermopsis nevadensis | reverse complement strand
TCTACATCCTCCAACTCAATTTCCCTGTGACGGATTTAATCCATCTATGCCTAGGTTTCGTGAGTGGTCTCGTCGGTTCAGGACTTCCAACCAAGAGCTTTAACGCATTTCTCATCTCCCAATGTGCGCTCTGTCTGCCTTGCCCATCCTCCATGAAGGTTTATTGTCTTGCTGGGCCAACGATTTGCCCACTGGGCCGAATGACACTTGTTGAATTTCGTGTGTAACCACTTGTCAGTGGACTGGTTTAGAACTTGTTAATTAACATCTGGATGAAAATCAGTGTTTTGTCTTCCTGAAGTCCTTACCCGACCTGTGTCTCGCTGTAAGCGCAAATGTTCCAATAATTTCTCACTGTAATTCTACGTTGGACTTCTATAATTGGCTTGTACGTAGAGAAACGTATTTTTCTGAGGTTTCATAAACCTGATAACTTGTCAATTAAAACGTCGAGCCTTTGAACACAATTTGACCGCCGCTGCTATCGTCACGTGATTGCATGTTGGAGAGAAATTGCAGCCCCAAGTATAAGAATACTTATTAAGCTTTGGTGACGTCATTATAACAGGACAAAGGAGCTTTTATATTTGTTAGTAAGAACACGCGGAAGATGCCGTAGATATTCATCACCTACTCAAAAAAAATAAATCATCCGACGTTTTTACCGATTTTCATGCTCGTTGGAAAGTGCTTCTTTATTTTAGTCTACGTCCTTGTGCTTTGCGGCCTGTACTTTCAGTCATCAGTAGGCGTGCACTTGGGAGGATGATATTAAAATGAAAGTTAAAGAAATAGCATGTGAGTATGTGGAATGGGAACAGGTGATATTTGGGACAGGGGTTTGACGTACTGATGAGAACACGGCGATACATTTTCGGTACATTTAAGTGCTGGGAATTTGTTGACTACCTGAGCGACTATCAGCTTTTTTTCACCATTCCCTCCGTATTCTTGCGAACTCTCAATTTTTCATGACTTTTTAAAATTTGTTAGGCCTGCTTTGCTAAGTGACCAATTGCTATACTCCGAGTCGACGCCTTGGATATAAGAGAGCGAAGTGAGTCTTACGGATGCTGGGTCTTGGCTCTGTAGTCTCTGCTGGACCCAGAGTTTCTCCTGCTACCTGTTCTTATTAGTAGTCAGCAGACAACCAGCCCACTTCTACCTGTCCGTGCGTGCCACATCCAGACCTCGGAGCCAATCTACTGTATCTATTGCAATTTATATATTTTTTATTTATTGAACCATCATCCACCATCTTCCTTTTCGGTCACGTGTTGTCAGTTCAAGTTTTTCTAAACAATTTTTAAACTCTTACATATCTTTGGTATGCGTGAATGGAAATTAAAGGCTTCAAGTGTTCCTTGTTGTTCTTTTCGTTTTGTTTGTGTGTGTGTAAGTCACTTGTCTTAGCCGGTTATTGCCTAGACCACGGCCTTGCCCAACACAAGTTATAAATTCGGGCACCGCCGGGAATCGAACCCGAGACCCCAGGATTACAAGGCCAGCGTTCTAACCGCTAGACCATCTCATCTTATTATTATTTAGTGTTCTGTCTGACGACAGGTCCATATGAACAGGATCCTTCCATCCTTTTCTCGGACTGGGACCTGTTCATATACGTTCTTGGCAGATGATTCAGAAGTGGTTTGCCATTGCCTTCTTCTGTGTGTGAATGGAGTAATTGTTGGGATGCCAAGGAGGAAAACTCCGTGTTGCCTAGACCACGGCCTTGCCCAACACAAGTTATAAATTCGGGCACCGCCGGGAATCGAACCCGAGACCCCAGGATTACAAGGCCAGCGTTCTAACCGCTAGACCACCTCATCTTATTATTATTTAGTGTTCTGTGTGACGACAGGTCCATATGAACAGGATCCTTCCATCCTTTTCTCGGACTGGGACCTGTTCATATACGTTCTTGGCAGAAGTGGTTTGCCATTGCCTTCTTCTGTGTGAGTGAATGGAGTAATTGTTGGGATGCCACGGAGGAAAACTCCGTGTTGCCTAGACCACGGCCTTGCCCAACACAAGTTATAAATTCGGGCACCGCCGGGAATCGAACCCGAGACCCCAGGATTACAAGACCAGCGTTCTAACCACCGTAGCGGTAATTCTCGTTATATTCACGTAAAATGTCGGATATGAGGTTAATGGTATAGCAAACCAACAACTTACGTGTAACGTTCCTCGATTTTGTGTGCTTTATTTACACATGAAATCCATTTGTAAGCTCTTACGTGAAATCAGTCGTTCAGCCGTTGTCATAATGACGTTAATAGTAACAGGAGTACTCATCTCTTAACTTTCGTGCATATATATATATATATATATATATATATATATATATATATATATCACTCTAGGAGAGTCCTTTATATAATCTACGTGTACAAATCTAATGAAATGAGATCGGGTGAACAGAAAGGCCAAGAAATTTATAATCCTCTCCACTCCCGAGGGCTAACTCGTTTCGCCCTCAGTTGCTACGCGAAAAGAAATAGTTCCTTTGCTGTTCAAGTTCAGAAATGTACGATTTTGGTGTAATCTGTGTCGATTTAAAATGAAACTGGGAGGCGAAATGTTTTGAAATAATCCACAAAACTTATGTTGTGAGATGGGATATTGCGCCGTGTAGTCATGTATAAACTGACCAAAGCTTCGGAGGAGTTTACAGATTCCATTATCAGGGCGAAAGGAGAGAGTAAGCAATCTTTTTTACTTTCGTCAGTTTTTAGCATTGTATAAGGCTGACCATTCCAAAAGAAATTCTCATCGCCATGAGAACCTGAAATGTCCTGCGATGTTACGGGCGAAACGCCTCTCATTATCAAACTCGTTTTCTCGTGGAGCGTTGCATTTTCACAGACTTCGTGGAGAGAGCGTCAGGTTTCATGTACACGAAACTTTTTATTTTTCGAAGGTGCGTGTTTTCTGCAGAGTTCTCTCTCTACTTTTATACTTTGAACTTGTGTACATAACCTCACTTTCCAGGTCTCCTTAGTTCTTTCAACATATGCGTGGCCTCTAACTCTGGAATACGCTGGATTAAACAAACAAAGTTATACGCTGTTTGCTGTGATACAAGACCGACCCGAACTAGGGAGAAATATGGCTGAAATTTTTACTTCAGAGCGTGTGGGCAAGGATTAGGAACACGGATTTTGCTGTAAAGACGTCACAATGTACGTACTTTAAGTAACTCTGCAAACAGACGTCGAGGCACCTCGTGGATTTCGTGTCGACAAAGGTACAAGGGTACTAAAAAAACACGAGAGGCAATATATTTTATAACACCCCGGCAGATTTCACGCTAGATGGCAGCATGGAGAGACATACACCAGTTTTAAGTCACATGAATTTATTAAAAAAACCGATAGTCTCTGACCCCTACGCCTATTTCAGCTTCCATTTTGAGGCCTGTTACTTCAATATCTAAAAATACTTGTCAGCAAAAACGTCTCGATATTACAAATATTTTCGCCTTTTAATAATTTATCATTATTCTTGAACACTGCGTATAAATATGAGAACTGCGGATCTAATACCAACAGCTTCTAGTATTATAACCTAGACAAGGCTTACGTAATATCACATTTTAAATATGTTTAATTACCTGTTGTTTTGAATATATTAATATTTCAATATCTCGACATCACTTCACAGTTAATAAGCATACTTGTAGTTATTACTGTAATCTTGAGGCTTGCTAGGAATGCAGGGAGTCCGTAGCGTTTAAAGGCAGACGCCGTCTCTCTCCGCAAGTCTCAAGATTACAGTCGCGAACAGTACGTGTCCCACTTACAGATGACAGCAACGGGTCCAAACGTGTGCTGGAAGTATAAGAATGTATTTTTATTTCACTTAATCAAATTGACACGATAGAATATGGGTTCTGTGATTAGCTCCCGGCTTTCATTCTGTAATGACAGAACGTGAAAGCGAGTCACTCAATTACATTCAATATATATTTATTTTCACAGTCTATACACAAACGTTGTAATTAAATGATGTTGTTAAAATTATATAATATTAAAACATTATGTAGTACAAAATATTATATTTTGGCGTTTTTTTGCGACATGTTTTGATGGATAAGACCTCATCTTCAGGTTTATATCAATTTTATAATATTTTAAAATTATTAGATATTTTTATGCAATGTATTATATTGATCTGTGGTTTGTTTGTAGATTTTCCATTTTCATGATAATAATTAAAACATTAATTCCACAGAAAATAAACGTCTGACTACAAACTCATCATGAAAATGGAAAATCTACAAACAAACCACAGATCAATATAATACATTGCATAAAAATATCTAATAATTTTAAAATATTATAAAATTGATATAAACCTGAAGATGAGGTCTTATCCATCGAAACATGTCGTAAAAAAACGCTAAATAATGTAAAATCGTATTTACGATAAAAAGCGCCAAAATATAATATTTTATACTACATAATGTTTTAATATTATATAACTTTAACAACATCATTTAATTACAAAGTTTGTGTATAGACTGTGAAAATAAATATATATTCTGTTGTGACTTTATAGGCAAGTTCGTCACAGGGGAGATTTGTTTCCAGTCGTAAATGTCGATCATTTTGCCCTGAAAGACCAATAAAGTCTTTCGGGGAAGGCTCCAACACTGACGAAAGTCACGACAGACAGACGGACGTATCATTAATACGATCTTCAGACACGCCACCGCTAAGACTATGTGTTACGTGAGTTGGCGGTAATCGCGTGGTGACCAGCGACAAGGGGGGAGCGTGGTGCGCGCGCATCAACATATATTTCGAAAAAACATCGTCTCTCTCTCTTTACTCCAACTCTTCTAGATTTAACCTGAGGTTGAAGCATGCTAAGGAACATGGAACAACCAAGGTTCTAGGAATAATCAGACGGTCCATCTGCATTAGTCAATGTTTTTGGCGCCAGGCCGCCTCGAAAAGTAGATTTTCTGTCCTTGGAAAAAATTCAGATGCCAAAAGTTTTCATCGCCGGATATCTATATATTTTTACGAAAGTTGTCTGCTTCTAGACGCCAAGATTGAGAAGGTATTTTTACTAATGTGTGCTCTGTTTCAAAGTGGGTTTGTTTCTCGGCGTGTCAGGACGTCGAGAGGAAACAGAAATCTCGAATCGTCTGCCAACGGCAATTCGATATCTCGGATATAATATACCAGGAGTCGTAAAGCTGTAAGAGAAGGCAATATCATTGTGCGTCTTGGCAGTAGGCAAACCTTTACATTTTCGTCACATGTTCTAATAATTATAATATATAGTGAACAAACCAACACTATAATGTACACTATTGCGATACGCGTTTCGACCTCAAGAGGTCATCATCAGTGGCACATATAGTCAAATGGTTCGAGCAAATTTCATAATTAAAATAAAAGGTAATTGACAATTATTCACAGGAGCCGTTGCTGGTCTCGGCGAGATGTACCTGTGAACTCGAGAACCGTCGTCTCTGATGCCACTGATGATGACGTCTTGAGGTCGAAACGCGTATGGCGATAGTGTCCATCATAGTGTTGGTTTGTTCACTCTATATTCTAATACACTACACGGTATGCAAAGTTTTAAGACTAATAATTATAGTTTAACCAGTCCAAAAATTAATTGAAATTATAACTGGCGTCGACGAATAAAATACTTTCCATTCACTGATCTCTATCGTTGTGAATGACCGGGATGTTCTTTTGTTAAATCTTATGTGGTACCGCCTGATTCGACTTCTAATGGTTAAGCGAAGTGTTTTCTTCGCGGTACGGTCTGGATTCGTAAATAATATTCAGACGATCTTCGGCTTCAAAGGGTTAACCAGCTGATTTTCGTAATGGTTAAGTGAAGTGTTTTCTTCGCGGTACGGACTGAATTCATAAATAATATTCAGACGATCTTCGGCTTCAAAGGTAGAGCTGGAAAATGTCCCCCAAAGCCACAAAATACTCGACCTGAAGAGCCTCTATTATATTAAAACAAAAGTGGAGCCATACAAGACTCGGACCGTCCCGCCTCAGTGCGCGCGGTGCCAGCAATTCTACCACGTGGCGGCCAGCTGTCAGGCCCCTCCGGCCTGCGGCTACTGATCCGGGAGTCATTGCTCATGGGAGTGCACGGCCCGACTCGAGCCGGATTTCATCCCAACTTGCGCCCTTTGCAAGCTCGGCGACCACAGCCCCAGATTCCGGGGCTGCCCATTTTTCCAGTCCCTTATGGATAAAGAGGGCAGGCTCAACCAGAAGAAGGCCACGGGTAAACCCCCCAACGCTGGTCCTGTCCGACAGCCAGCCCTCCCCAGACCCCCAAGTTATAACAACAGAAACTTTCCGGCCATGCGTGTGACCAACGCCTGGAACAGACCACTGGTCTTCGGCACCCAAACGGGTACGCCGACGCATACATCTTTCGTGCAGCCATCAAATATTCCTTTCCACTGCCAATTTATTCCGAACCAAGTGCACTCTCCTGCCGCACAACCCAGGAATCTGGACCCACGGACCCCCAACCCCTCTCACAGAACCTGCTCACCCCGCGGCTCTAACTTGGCTCAATTGCCCCAGTACTCCGAGGAAAATCCCGAACCACAACAGCCCTCTCGCAGAACCCCTTCTCCTTCTTCAGTAGTGGAGAGAGATGGGATTACAACGAACATTTCCCAATCGGCCGCACCTAAAATGACAAAGATCAGACCCGACACACCGACTCACCCCCACAGACAAGGACAAAAGCGTACCGAAACGGGACCCCAGTCACAGCCTGACCACCGTCCGCCAGCACAGACAAACAGCCGGATCCCGTTGCCACGTCAGCAGCGCTTAGGAAACTCCTACACCGACCGCCAAACCAGAGACTTTGTCAATACAGTCAGGTCGTTCAATCCTTCTTTCTTTTTCCAGTGCCTCCTCCAATCACTAACAGCCATGCTCTTCCAGTTTGCCCAACATCCCTACGAAAGTGCCCTCCCTGTCATCTTCAACACCTTCCTAACCCAATTGCTCGGCATCAATTATGGCTTCCCTGTCTAATAATACAAACATAGTGTTTTGGAATGCCAGGGGCATCCGCAATAAAAAATCCGAATTCTTCAGATACTTGGAATCAAACAACATCCCAATAGCCCTATTGAATGAAACGCACCTAAAGTCAACTGTGAAATTCAAATGCCCCAACTATCATGTGTACAGGTCCGACAGAGAGGAGCGACCAGGTGGGGGCACAGCTATCTTAATACGAAAGGAAATCAAACATTCGGAAATCCTTCTACCAAAATTACAGCACATGGAAGCCACTGCGATCCAGCTGCATATTAACAAGGAACTAATTACGTTAATTTCGATCTATAACCCTCCGGGCCAATTAGTGGAGAGGGACCTCGACCTTCTACTCCAAACGGGCAATAAAGTTATTCTTGCGGGCGACTTCAACGTGAAGCACAACTTGTGGCATTCCATCAGGAGAAACGCGCCGGGACAAATATTGCTCAACCACTACAACAAAAATAACTACTTAATCGCCGCCCCCATTAACCCTACTCACGTTCCGGATAACGACCCGGCAAGCGCTGACGTCTTGGACCTCTCGGTCTTAAACAACGTCCAATCCCACCATGACATCAAAACCTTAGGCTTTCTGTCCCACTCGGATCACAAACCTGTCCTGCTAACAATACGTGGCCCAGTTCAAACCGACCTCCCGAAAACCACGTTTGTCTATAAAGCCGCAAACTGGCATCTCTTCCAGTCTGTGGTTAACAACAACTTAAACACCACACTCTTAGCAAACAATGCGACACCTCCGGAAATAGAATCCGCAGTCACCCACCTTACCAACGTACTTCAACATGCCATCAATCAATCAGTTCCAAGCAAAACCAGGACCTTCAGTTCAATGCAAATAGCACTGTCGACACGACTGCTAATCCAGGAACGTAATAAATTGCGAACCACGTGGCAAAGGACGCACAACGTCGCCCTTCGCCCCCGCATAAACGCCCTAAAACAACAAATAGACGCGGCCATCAAAAATCAGCTAAACGACACCTGGCAACATACGCTGCAAGGGCTAGATACCAGTAATAACGGCGATATTTGGCGAATTACGAAAAGTTTAACAAACAGCTCCACCTGCATACCCCCCCTGAAATTTAACGGTAGATCCGCCGTTACTCATGACGAAAAGGTGAACCTCTTTGCCGACACGCTACAGGACATCTTTACGACCAACACGGACTTAGACCGTGATTTCACTCAACAGACCGAGCTCACTGTCAGGGATTTTCTAACCCAACCCCCCGCCCCGTCGGTAAGAAAAACAAACCACAAAGAATTAGGCTGGATAATTCGCCATCTCAAATCGCGCAAAGCAGCTGGTCCCGATGGCATACAGAATATCGTTCTGAGGAACTTGCCCCCACCAGCCCTCAAATTCATAGCCACGCTTTTCAACGCCTCAATAGCAAACAACTACTTCCCGTCTCAGTGGAAGGTTGCTAAAATAATCATGCTTCCCAAGCCGGACAAGGATCAGTCCTCGCCACTTAATTACAGGCCCATCAGCCTCCTAAATTCGCTAGCCAAAGTATTAAAAAAAATAATCTTGAAACGCTTAAATGCACAGCTAAAAGAATTAAACTTAATACGGGAGGAGCAATATGGATTTAAAAAAGGTCACTCAACCACTCACGCGCTGACACGCCTCATTGAACGCATTACCCTGGGATTCAATAACAACAAAACAACACTAGCCCTCTTTTTGGACATAGAAAGAGCTTTCGACAAGGTGTGGACAACCGGACTCATTTCTAAACTCATCAGGGCCGGAATTCCCGCACATTTTGTCCACATTATATACAACTACCTAAATAACAGAGTCTTCACGGTTGTCCATGGAAATTCGGAATCCACACGGCGACCCATTCAGGCAGGAGTCCCCCAAGGCAGCCTGTTAGGGCCAGTTTTATTTAATATTTATATAAATGATTTAACAACCATAGAAAATGATAATAATGTGGCCGTCTCGATTTACGCTGATGATACGAGCGTCACTGCTCGATCAGGCAGCGTACAGTTGGCGGCATTTAAACTGAATAAAGCCATTACAACTTTCGAGCCTTGGTTTGAAAAATGGAGGATTAAGATTAACGTTCATAAATGCGCGGTAACATTATTCTCTAAACGGCTGTCGCACCTCCGCAGCGAAGTACCTCCCCTGAAGATCTTTGGAGCAACCATCCCCCGGGTAAATGAAGCCAAATACCTTGGCATCATCCTGGACCGCAAACTCACCTACAGATCACACATAAAGAAAGCAGTGTGCAGAGCCAACCATAGGCTCAGCCAACTCTACCCAATCCTTAACAAGTCCTCCTCCATCAACATTAACCTCGCACTTACAATCTATAAGACACTCCTCCGCCCAATAATAACGTACGCGGCCCCTGCATGGGGACAAGCGGCCAAAACTCACATTAGTAAGCTCCAAGTTTTGCAGAACAAGGTGCTCAGAATTATAACGAAACTCCCAAGGGTAACGTTAATCGAAATCTTACATGAGCAAACTGGCATGGAGACGTTCCGCAACCATGTCAGGAAGCTAGCAAACAAATTTTATGCTAAAAGTCAAGCGAGTGAGAACTCCCAAATTAGGCAGTTAGGTCAATATGACCCCATTTACGATAAATACCAGCGACCGCGGGCCCTACTTGGGGGGCTGATCTTGCACATACCCTACAAATTATATATATTTAAATAAAGTAAAGTCCATTTTGGGCAAAACCCTACTGATTTTAGCCAGCCGTTCATCGGAGGACGCTCCAGCGGAACTCCTACCATGGACCAGACCACGAAACCATCAGCTGAAGAAGACCATGGAAACACGGATGACCTGCATTCAACATATTATGTTGTATTATTGCACCAGATGTACCTGACTTTATCAATAAAGCCCATGGCACAAGTTAGGGAAATCTAGGGGTCGTACTAATTCCTCTTTTGTCTGCCGGACCGCTGGCTAGTAGTCAGCGCGCACCCGGAAGGTCCTGCGACCGGCCATCTCGACACAGGTTTTCCTTGGTTTTCCTCTGTCTTCAAGCAAATGCTGAGATGGTTCCCAAGTTCCAAGTTGCCACTGCAAGCTTCTCATGCAGCCCTCCCTATTTAAATTAATCAAAATTTACCACCCCTTAACGCCGTCAAAATTTACCCCCCTCCCCTCAATAGGAACTTCTAAATTATGTACTAAACTTCCAAATTAATAGTCTCGGCTTTCTCCAATACAAAATTTCAAAATTCCGTCTTCTCTGCCATCATCACACTAACGCCTTCACTCTTACTTTATCTTAACAGAAGGACGAGCGGGCATTGCCTGGGGACCTTCTAGCTATAAGATGCTCTTTCTCCCCCCCCAGATATCGAAGTGTCTCTCACTTCTCCCCCACCAATTTCCTCTTTCTCTCTCTCTCTCTCTCTTCGGCACATAAAAACTGCCTTCCCAACTTTAATGTAAAGATTCAGACCCAATTCTGTATGACCCCACTCAAATTCTCTCCTTCCTACACTTCACATCGCTTTGCGTCCTCCATTTCCGAATGGCTTAACTTCTCTTCAACCTCCTTTATCTGAAGGACGATCGGGTGTCGCCTGAGAACCTTCATAACCGTAAATTTACGTTCATCTCATTCATTCGGCTTCAATGGTTCAGTTATAATGAGTACGTAATTGTTAATCTGAGAACCTCCTCCAACACTATATTCTTCTTCAGAGTTCAAGGCATAAGCAGTCTTGTCAATTCCAACTGAGATATAATCTAAAACAGTGGTATTTAACTTTTTTTTTTTGTTCGCGTACCCCCAGATATAATTTCTCTTCAACTTTGTACCCCCAAAGTTGTTGGTGTATATTACAAGTTATACATAGTATATAATCTACATCTAAAATAAATTAAATAAATTATATTATTGATTATTCAGTGTTTATAATAAAATAATATATATTTTTTAAATTTCACGTAACCCCTAAAGCCTTGTATCGACTGCGCGCGGCTGCCTCGAGCACCTGTTCTTGCGCGGCAAACTCGTTCGTTCGCTCATTGTGCTCGTGGTTACCAGCATCGAGCGCGGCAGCCGTGTTCGGCTGTGATCGACGCTGTTCGTCAGTTCTCGCAAGATCACCATGAATACAGCACAGTGAAATCTCTTTGCCGCGGGACAAAGAACCGCTCAGATTTGGCTCGACGCGCGCCAAGTTCGAGCGCGGCATTGTTCGTTCTGCTACGCGTGGCAACATGGTATCGACTTTGCGAGGCAAAGCAACGAACATTGCCTCGCGAGGCAGCCGCGCGCAGTCGATACAAGGCTTTAGTCGCCATCAAATGTAAGACGCACCTCGACATCAGAAATATTAAAGTGTCAAAACAGCGTGTCTTAAAATCGGGGAAATAGGTATTTAATCAAATTAGTGGATTCCATCATACGAGGTAGACAACCGATGTACTCAGAAGTAAAATGTATTATCATCAGGCCTATAGAATATTATATGCTATAGATATTATAGCATGCGTGTAGGACTTGATTTCCACCATAAATTTGTTTCACTGAAGCGAATACACTATGCTATTTTCGAGCTATGCGGTGAACGTTTTACCCACCTCAGAATTCCCACAGTGCAGAAATACGAACGGATAAACTTTAAACTAAACAGTTCATGGTACGATGAATTAATTATACCTGAAGCGAATATTATTCTGCACTATGTTAAACGAAACTGAACGTATTAATTTCCTAAATGTGGCTGGATCTTACGTAAGGGATCTTTAATGTGGTACTGGGGTTGCTATGGTAAAATTACACATCAAAGGCAATTAGGTGTTGTCAGTTGTCATGGTTAAATGCAAAACAGAATTACCTCGCAGATTCTGGTATACAGAGAATCACGTAACACGAAACACATAATTCTACTGCTTCTCTTGAAGGAGACTGAGCTGCAGACTTGTTTCATTTTTAATTAAACAACTCAAAATATTTATTTCTACCGTTCTGCGCTGATGTATCAATTAGCCTATGTTGTGTTGCGCTAATAAAAAACCATACGTCATGAACTGGGAGTTATGGGACGCAGAAAACTCTGTTTAAAATACTATTCTAAAATTCATTTGGAAAACCATAAAACATTAAACGTTAGCCATTTTCGGCCGAAATTCAAATCGGGTACTTGAAGAAAGTGAGTTGATCAGCATATGTTACAATTTCATAATTGCTTCCTAGATCATTTAACGGCTGTTTCAACTTAGACGTAATATAAAGTCCAATGAGATAACACGATGCCTGCGAAAGTATGGTTTCACCTGAAGAGACTGAAAAAGTTCTTAGAAAGTACAGCTGGAAACCCGACTGGGATTCGACTGCCCAATGAAGACATTAATCATACATACTGCTCGAAATTAAAGTTGTCTAAGTAAGATAACTGACGTTATCTTACATTAGTCGCGCACAGAACACAAGACAGCCATTTTCATATTCCTCGCTGTAACCTCAAGTCTCACCAAATTAATCGCGGCTTCTCTGCCTCTATTATCAACAGTTGACAAAACGCAGTGATATAACAGAAGAAACAAACAAGTCAAACGTCTGCTATGAAACTTGGTACAATTCATTACGACGTTAACGTGGTTCTATTGTCAAGCAAGTTTCAACTTTGTATCGTGCACGGCGAGGCACTGCACAGTGCCACAAAGGCAATGCGAGGCCAATTGCCAGCAGGAAGTCAGTCGCAATGGTATAGCACAGGAATTCCGAAGAGCCTTCCTTCAAGACCGAGTCCCAACTTTGATGCTTACATTCTCCTGGTATTCCTTCACACTCGGTTTGCTCGGCACCGCTGGCTTTTATAAACTACTCCCACGTTAACCGGCAATATATCCACAGCACAGCTCTAAGGCTACATAAGAATGCTTCAATATGTCCATGAATATTACGGTGATAACAGTGATGATGTAATACGATGAAGTCTATAGTAGTGCTTACTGTTAAGCAGGTGATGGAAAGTATGAATAAAATAATGGCTCTGTTGCCGCTGATAACAACAACAACAATAATAATAATAAAATTATCAAATAAAAATAATCTGATATAATGTTCATACCTTATCCAAAGGTAAGTAAGCCGAAATATATCAATCAATGCACTAACATAACGACTGAGCAAATGATGATTGATGATTTTACCATGATTTCTTCATCTTACTGTAACATGTCGGCGTGTCTCCACGAACCTGTGAGATAAAAGCTACAGGGCTATGTTAAAGCCACTACCAACATATAATCGTCAAATTTTGTGTGGTAACAAAATTTTTACAAAACGAAAGGTAATATTTTGTACAATATAGGAAAAACAATGGGTTCCTGTAAAGACGAAATACACGTATATATTCGTTCTATGAATATAACAAATAACAATATGTATGAAGATACTGTATAATGTCTAAAAATTCTGACTTTAAGATTTGAATCGACATTTTTGAAAATTTTATAGAAAAACTCCATCCGCTAATTCTTTTTGTAATCAATTTTTTATTTTAATACGCAATCATTTAAGAGAAAAGGTGAAAATGTAAATATTTGGGATTTGGAATTTGTTAATTATAGGTGTATGATACTGACATAGAAGAAAGAACATAACATTTTAATACGTGGAATCATTAATATGAACCCTGAAAATAAAAACAAAAAGGATATAAAAACTGAAATTTATAAAACTATGGTCACAACCACACTTTTTCACGATGGTAAGAACTGAATCACTAACAAGTAAACATCAGTAGGTTGCAAGCTTGCAGTATGATTTTTTTAAGTAAGGCTAGAAAAAAACCTTAATGAAATATAATATAGTTATAAATACTATCTAAAATGGAAATGTAACAGGATAATAAACACGGATAATAACATAATATATAACGTTGCAGTGAATCAAAAAACCAAGGTGCGAGTAAATAAAGAAAGCTGAAGAAATAGATGAATGTATCAGTGCAGTCAAGGCAGAAAATGCTACCTGCAGAAGAAGACGTTTCTTAAATAGTACGGTAATCTAAAATAACACGGAATTTCAAATACAATATTGTCATATTATAGATAGTATCTATTCGTAGCGCACCCTGCCAGAAATTCAGGAAACATAAAATATCTTCTTCTGTTTCACATTTAGCTTATTGAAATTCGGCATACATACTACAATTCACTGGTTATAGTATCAAGTCTATTCCCAGACGGCTCGAAATCTATCTGCAACACACACGTACTTCAGATGCAGCGTGATGTAAAAACAGAGATAAGAAAAAGAGAGAAATACAAAATCTTCACTCCAAATGCAGCAGCTAGTCCAAATTTATCCACAACCCGCACTTGGAGTTGCCATAGTGTCGTTGAGACTCATAATTTCACCAAAAAGTAGGACATTTGTATGCTGGATGTAATATATATTTCCCGGTGGAAAGATAACAACAAAACACACTTTTTACGACATTTTAACCACTCGCAGCTCGATATGTAGGTACGTCCGAACCATTTATTTCAGAATTTTTTTACAACTGAACAACAAAAAAGCTGCTTTGCTGGTAGTCTACTGCTGGCAATGGCTTCAGCGTTCTCAGGTGAGAAAGAACGTGTTGCTCAGTCGTCACGTAGGCCAAGTTGCGAAAGATCGAAGACTCTTACAGCAATTTAATATTATCCATCACTACAGGCTGGATGGAGTCAAGTGGTAAGTTTACATACCGCGAGCATTCCGCCTAATCTTCATTATAATTTATGCATACAGCGCGTGTGTAAATAATGAGAACATTAATTTAGAAAGGTCTTGTTTTGCGAAGTTCATACAAGTTTTACTTTCTTCTACTTGCTAAAAGCATAAAATAATTGTTTTACATGTTGCATTGTACGGCGGGACAGGGTTGCATATTACCTGCCATTAGCGTGTATTAAAGGAGAAAAAATTATTGTTACAAACTTTAAAAACATATATCGTAATTCCTTCTACAATCTAAAATAATAATGCTTATAGATGTGCATGTGTGTCTGTGTGCGTGGGCGTACACAAATGTTCTGCACGAATTTATGACGTTTCCCATCAACCAACATTATTTTGTGTGCATATGAAACAAGCGGAAATAAAATGGCAATAGGCCTACAGCGTACATCCAGAAAACAAGAAAAAACTGGCTGGTACGTCATTAAAGAGAGATAAAGATGTACGGAGCAGGAAATTAGGATTTAAACAGCTGTCAGTTAAAATGCGTTGCAAGAATGTAAACTGACTTGTAATATTCAGACCGCAATGAAAGAATAGAGACTACGTTTGGATTTCCCTGAGAACACGACATCTTCTGGATTGTTGCCGAGGTGTTAAAACATCGGCGAACTTATATCACACGACATGGTGTAACATCCCATAAGACCGACAGCCATCTTCATGTTCCGAGCCTTGAGAACCTCAAATCTCACATTTTAAGATCAATCAATAGCGTTTATCTACAAATCCTGTACAATGAAGTCCATAATCACTACGAAGAATACTATCTCAGTACGTACGCGCTCAAGCAAATATATCAAAAACACAACGCGGTAAAACTACTGGGCTGGCCATAATGAAAACCAGCAAAAGAAGACGTTTATCTAAATGGCTTCTGCTTAAAAAAGTTTCAAGGCTGAAGAACATCATTTCCGAGCCTTTAAAATTTTAAATAAACAATTAAAACCACGAACCTGCACGCTGCAACGACCAGGAAAATGCCGTTCCAGCTTTATTCATTTCTACAATGAAAAACGCGCACTTGATGTTGATTAAATATGTAAACCTCATTTATAGCCATGGGCGTGGAACGGACGCAAGGGATGTATAAAAACAAAGATTTTCTCTCAAGTAGATATAAAGAGTAAAACCAAATTTAATATTAGTACAGAGAAAGACAGGATTAAAGCCAATAATTCCAAGATTTCGTCACCACTTTCACAGAATACAACGTTGGAACCCATAGGTGCATTACCGTGTTAACACGAACCCGCCACCGGTCCCTAACCTAAGCCAGACGAATCCAATCCACATCCAAAACCGATTTCCCTACGATTCATTCTAATATTATAACCCTATCTACGCTTAGGTCTTCCGAGTGGTTTCTTCCCTTCAGGCTTTCCAACACACTTCTTTTCTCCCCATGAGCGGTGCTTTTGGTGACGTCGTCCAACTATGGCGCTCCTGATTATGCAATCTTCTTGAGCCTCCTGTAACTTCATACTTCTTCGGTACAAGCACCCTTGAGTGTGTTTTTGATAAGGGTGCTTGTACCGAAGAAATATGAAGTTACGTCTGCTACGTTCCTCTCTTAGCGTGTGAGACCACATTTCACATCCATACAAAAAATGTATAAAATTATTTCTGCCTGTTTTAATTTATACATTTTTGACAGCAGATGGGAAGTCAAAAGTTTCTGAACTGCATGGTAGCAGTATTTGCCGAAATGTTAGTGGTATATCTGTACATCACGCCCTGTCTTATGCGCCATGTGTCTATAAAATGAAACCCCAGAAGAGATTTTAAATACGTCTTCCTGTTCATGGTAAATATCCATTTCTGGCCCACTTGTTCAAAGTATCAGGGAAAAGGCATTTAAAACAATCCCATGAAAGCTGAATACCAGGCTGAAAAGCGGCTAAGATCAGTCGTTCCCCTTTCCCTCCTCTTTCTCGGGAAGTTGAATGTAGGAGCAAATACGCCTCGTCGTCTAGTGTTCGGTAACGGATGGCGCCAACCCCGCCCCTGTGGGCTACTCAACGCTACCAAATTTTAAAATTATAAACGTTTGACTATATCGGTCTTAGTTCTCGAGAAACACAGACAGTGCTTCAAAAATCTTCCCGTCTGGTTAAATATCTCCAACAAAGATGGCTGTCTTCTGGGTTGTAGCGTCGTGTAGTTTGGTAGACGTTCATCGACGTTTTAGAGGTCTTTGCTGCCTCCATTATCAGGGGGCTGAAGACTCTTCTTCAGACTTACTGCCGTAAAAACCACAAATCCTATCTCATACAAAGTTTAAAATTTTCTGGTGATAGTTTTAAAAGTAAGTAGCCTGGATAAGCAAGTCGGAAGGTGAAACTGACTTCAGGATAAAAAATACGAGGTGTAAGTTCTATAAGTTAGTACAACTGACATGATAAATAATACAAGTGTAAATGCATATGTAAATACGTAGGCTTACGTTCAAACTGTACCTACATAAATACGTAAGTACTGTACATGCATAGGTATATAAATATGTAACATATACACGTCTTCATACAGTGCTGTACGACACCGGTACAATTAAACTGTTTTTAGGACTTATAATTAGGGGGACTCTTAAAAACACTTTCAAACCACATTTAGTTCGAGTAACACGAAGACTAAAATTATACAAAAAGTTAGCTGTTACAACCTTAGTTTATGGTAGTGAAAAGGGGTAAAGAGATGAGACAAAAATAGACTATAATCATTGGAGTTTATATTTTTACGACAAACGCAGAATTAAATCTCATCCTCAAAAGGGATCAGAAATTGAAAAAATGTATTCATTGGAAGAATAACGTTATTGAACAGAACACGTTCACCCACTGAAAGATCAAAGAAAGATTTCAACGGGGGCTCCATTATAAACACCACTGCCGACGTAAATGTTGAGACTGAAATGGATCAAGCTAATAGTCTAACTCTGTGAGTGGATGATGATAATGATTGAGTTTTATACGGTAACATGATCCTAAATACTGATCATTACAGTCAGAAGCTTGTAGGAACAACCTAACATCTTACGAACACAAGTGTTACTACAGGCCCTGTCTCCAATCGGAACCCTTGCATTCGAACCCGTATATCATTTTAAGAAAGTTAAAAGTTAATAAACATCGCACGAGAATCATTTAGTACGTTACGTGTACGAGACAGTTAAAGTTTCTGTCACCGTCACTGAGAATTACTCACCGAGTTAATGGCCGTCATCTCCTTGGCCCGGGTTGGTTCGGAATCCGCTAGCCCGCTATCACTCTGTAACAAAAGAAACAGAATGTCAAATTGTGCAATAAAATATGCCTTATTTAAGCAGACCAGTTGGCGGCGAAACAGCACAGCCGTAGATCTTGACCGTCAAGTAGAGACAGCACGTAGTTGCTAACAACAAGACGCAATGCTGAAGAGACACGTGGTCTGGGCTCACAAAGGTAAAACCTATTACTGGTAGTGAGGGGAATAAGACTCCAACATATACACCCCACAGAATTAAAAAAAAAACTGCTAGCTCTGCATTGCATAGTGGGTACACACATTAGACAGCACAGCGAAAAACTCACTCCATTTAATAAGCCACAAATATGATGAATCTCAACTTTTCCTACGCTGAAGCTCGTCTTATTAATAGTTAAGAATTAAGCCGTACCTCAAAGAAAACATAACTTATCCATTCCAAATATCAATTAGTTTATATCAAATCTGAAAGTTCGTGACGAAGATGAGTTATTTGAATAAAAATTTCCTTGGATATTTTCCATCGTCTAACAAATAATAAAATAAAAAACGACGTTTCGGAGATGAGGCTCTATCTCCGTCTTCAGGTACCTACTCTGTTGGGCCCAATAGATAGAGTTAATAGAGTGGTGGTTTTGGGTCCGGAGATAGCGATTAGCTCTATCTATTGGACCCAACAGAGTAGGTACCTGAAGACGGAGATAGAGCCCCATCTCCGAAACGTCGTTTTATATTTTATTATTTCTTAGACGACGGAAAATATCCAAGGAAATTTGTATTCAAATTAATTAGTTTATGCTGTTTGAAGAAATAATCGCTGTTCATTCTACAAATCAAACGAAACCCATTAGCAAAACATTAAAAATTCTGATTGTTAATGCAGATGGTATACATCATTACTAGTGGGATTTAAAGGGTTAATATTCTATTACTATTTTCGTCTCGATCTTGCAATCCATCGCTTTCCATGCTACTTTACTAAAAGCATTAGGTATGCATTTCTTGTATCCCATATTACAATCCCACTCCATCGAAAAGCTCTTCAGTTCATTATCAAAATGTTACTGAGCGGTAAAGTCCCCGTTCAGTAATGTCCTGAACTACGTACTTGATTTTACTTGTTGTTAGTTTGTAACCATACAAAATAACCAACAAAATTACCATTTATATACGTTTATCTGCAGTGCCTTCCAAAATAAACGAGTTGTTATTCAGTACTCCGCATCAGTGTGAAACGAAAATAAACCCATTAGGTGGTTCAAACACAAAATTCAAGTCCTTAAGGAATACGTTTATAACATAATATAGCACCGTTGGAGCGTCTGACCTGATTTAAAGTCCTCGCTATTCAACGTTGATGACTCATCCTCACCTTCTTAAACAGTTGGAACTTTTTACGGAAGACGAAGGGGCCTGTTTTCGACCTTTTCTCTTCTTTCCCCATTTCCGCCAGACTAAAGATTCATGAGCGGTTGGGGCGTAGCGCCGGTAAGTAACATCCGAGCGCAGCGCCCCGACGCCAGGAACCGAAAATGCAGGAACAAGAAACTTTCGCGAACTTGCAAAAGTCTTGGCACACAAAACACAGCAAGAGTTTGGGTGCAGTAAAGGCTTTCAGAAACTCGCTGATAATGTGTACGACAGAAACAAATATTTTCAAAGGATAAAGAATCTTTACAAGAAAGATGACAAAAACATAAATATGTCCTCAAAGGTATAACTATGTAGGAATGCGTCATGTATTATGCAAGTTCCTTCACAAATTCTTGGCCTAGAGAATTACAAAAAATGTAATTACATAAATGCCTCGGTGTCCGATTATAATGGGACAGCCCAAAGGTATCTAGCGAGATATTTCAAACCACTTTGAGGTTCTTTTGCTAATGTCAAAGATTACGACATCGTAAAATTATATTATTTATTGTTTTTTCTGGTTTGCAAGATTAGCCTTGATTTGCAGATATAAATCGGTTATATGCTGCGTACACATAACGTTCTTGGATCATACGAACAATTATCTCTACGTTAAAATTAATTATATGTTACTGAAACACACAAGTCTTGCAACCTAAGGGACACCGACAACTTCTCCACCAACAAACCTTTTAGCAACCCCCTAGAAGAAAAATGGGTTACATTTCTAGCAATAAATTTTAACATTCGCGCACTGAACCAACATTAATTTCTCTACATTTACACAAAGCGAATAGAAATAATATACAGCATATTTAGAAATTTTCTATTCTACAAATTTCAGAATTTCATATAACGAATTTTGTGTGAATAAAATCAAGGTAATTTTAGGGAAATGGTCTCGAAGGAAAATTCCATCTTATAAGCCGACCTTTACCTGTAAGTAACAAATGTCAGAAAACATGATTACTGTAAGGTTTGTTCACCATAAAGTTAAACCCTTGCATATATTTTATCTTATATATATTTTAATATTTCATATTTGATAGCCAATATAAATGTGGATAAACATTACAGTAAGAATACGTACTGACATCAGTCAACAACAAACAATGGTCTGACATAAAAATGCCGAAACATTTAATCCATGACACTTCAGTATCACACTGGATATTTAAAAATATTAAGAACTGTATTTGACAGACAATAATATACCTCAATAGTCAAGTGAGAACAATTAATTATAAATACACGTTTTGGACACGCAATTTTGCCTTATGTATTTCTCAACATTCCAGTAATGCAGTGCGAACAAGAGGTGAATGTTGTTTATATTTTTACACATGAAACAGCATGATGACAGATTTGGAAAGTTTCTTGCTACGAATAATGTTTCCACTTGTTCCATTTTTTTGTACTGTGTTTAAAGTCTACTTTCCTCGCTTAGAAATCATAAAGACCAGCTCTGTTTTCAGCACTTCGCCATTCGCCATCTGGAAGTATATTTTCGTATGTATCTCTGTCTTGTATTTCCATCCTGTATACATAAAGCATTCTCTTCTCATCCGTTCTCTTTCCGGTCTATACACTCAGTCATCATCTCTGCTTTGTAGAGATCTTTACCTCATAGAGCACATTTTGCGTTATAATACATAATGGCATTAATTCGCAGGTTCCGCAAATATGAGCCGTTAAACAATTAGTGTAATCATAAATGAATGATTATATAACACGGCTTTCACAATTAACCTGATCGATACCGACACGGCTACTGTTTTATGACTTTAAAGACAAATCAATTACACAGTCTACTCGCGACAATCAACGCATTAAGAGACCGTACCGGAACTGAATGAAATGTATGCCATATTTTATCTATTTCTAAATTAATATCAGCAATATATAAAATCATGCATACAAACAAAAGTGTTCACACATTAAATAAATATTTGTACCAAACTCGTTATTTAATGTGTACAGTTTTGTTTGTATGCATGGTTTTACATATCAATACATTTCACGGTATGCGCGGTTTTAATTCCAGCAACTTCAGTAACAACGACATGTCAGATAGTTCTCGACAATGAACACTCGGTGCTCTTTTCTCGACTGTTGAAAGACACTGACTGGCGCCATCAGGTTACAACAGGAGTAACCGGTTCTTGTATTTTGTCAGCGGAATTGTGTTTATTAATCTAATTAACTGAACTGAATCATCAATACATATTTTAATATCGGTAACGTGATTTTTAATCACTCTGTAGGTACATCGCAGGCGTAATCTGTAGCTTAGACCGGGCAGAGCATTAAAGAACGGCCGAATCTAAATTCGTAAACTTCAAATATCTGTATAATTCGAGTATCCTATTGCTGGCATCTCGTTAGAAATACAAAAATAATTTTTATCGCCACACAAATCAAGCTGTTCAGTTTATTGACATACCTAAAAATTCCTATGAGCTACATGTTTCGGACTGGTTGGGTCATCTGGGATATGCGTAACATATAAGCAGTATTATAGTCACACGTATTATATTTAATATGCGTATGGTAAGGTATACACTCGTCCAAGGAGTCCTACCAACTGTCTGTAGGTCAGAGCCAACGAAATGTTGGGACCCGCAGATGCTCAGGCACTGAAGAACGGGTCGCCTAAGTATCCTACGATAAGGTGTTAGAAACTGCAGTTCTGCATTGATGCTAAATAGTTCCTGAGGTTGATAAAGCGCCCATCCACACATATAATCCTGAATGGGCACGGCACGGTTTCCAAAGCGGAAGTCAAGTCATACCTTGCATTCAAGTGTCAGCAGAGCGCGGTGTCAGAACATACGAAACGACGTAACAGGTGATAAGATTCATCCCATTGTAAGAACGAGACACATCAAAATACAATAGTCGGTCTTCTTACCCCTGCCTACATGGGCCATTCATTTTCCTATCGTTCAGTACAGGATATTTCTTTAGCAGGGGCAAATCGGCCGCAACACGAAACTGATTTCTCACCTCCATATTATTCCAATATTTAGCTTTAAGTCCTTATATCACGTTCGCCTCCATCGTATGACGGTAGGTATAAGAGCAATTTTGCCTTCTGGTTTCTCTATACATGCCTAAGTTAAACGAAAAGGGGTCGTGTCTAAATGTAGTCTGGTAGAAGAATGATAACTGAGGCAGTAGGGACCTCTGAAACGTCGGTAAACTTGTACCAGACTACATCGCGCAACAACCCATCTTCAGACGCACTTCAAATCCTGTAGGATCGTATCTAGCTCACGTAATATTTCATAATGCACAAAACCGCCGTAAGACGTGAACTTCGTAATAAAGTAGTCTAACATTCATTAACAGTAAACTTTCTCAGATATATGCGCAAACGTCATTACATGCAGGCAGCCAATCAAAACATCAATGTTTACACGCCCTGCCCTTTAAAGTGTTTATTGTTCCGGTTTAACGCTTCAACGGAGAGACCTGCAGAGCGGACAGATTAAACGCTCTATATCGCAGTTTACATTCAGAGGGTCTGGAATTCAACTCCAAGTTAGGTATCCTGCCTCAGGCTTCTCGTCGTATTCCTGTGTGTCAGAATGGCATAGCATTAACTCGGAGGATGACAAACATTTTCACTCGGCGGCTGGACGGGATCATTCGGAAGTAACCGCAAACCTGAAACTCTGCCAAGAAAGATTTTGTGGTTTGCAGGTCTCCATGGGTTCGGGGCTTACCCTTGGTCTTCGGCCCGAAGACTGGGCTTGCGCCTGGTAGCACAGAAGGTGTTCGAGTCGAGGACGACTTCTGACGACAGAAATCACAAGTTACATGGAGCATTTCGGTCCATTCCATTCTCGCAAAGAAAAGGTATTCGTAGTCGCGACATCTCATACCCATAACACAGTCGGGCTTCAGAAAAAAAATTTCGCTGTCTTGATTTTCGAGGGGATTTTCGTATTGTCCCCTCCAAGAAACATCTTACAAACTTAGCATCAATATCTTTGTACCATTCCTCAAATGCCAATATAACCTCAGATGGTCTTGAGCGTCGTTAAATAATTAATTTACTGGCATTTATGCATTAAAAGAAACACAATTTTTTCTCCAATATTCAGGGTAGATTGTAAATAGACTGGGCTTAATTAGAACTGGAATAAAAGGAATCGGGCTTACCTGGGGATATGGGTAAAATATTTTAAGATAAAATTAGGGTTCGGGCTGGGCCAGGAAAATTCTAAAAGTTCCGAACGTGCATACCTCCACTGTCGTTAATAAACGGTTAAAGCACTGACTAAACACGTTCTATAGAGTCACCAAAATACAATAATATAGCACGTGGAAATCAATGAAACGAGCTGTTTCAACTAATAAGGTTAAGGGGTCTAAGGGATTATGAACGACTGGTATAAAACAATAATAAGAAAATAGAAGCTCTAAGAATGAGGACTGGAAAAACAGAGTGAAATGAAGGTGTGCAAGCGAGAGACGGTGTCAGATAAATATAACTCGCACACAGGACCAACAACTTAAAAAAAGTTTCTTCTGAACATCATTCATTTCTTCCATTAGTGCCGTACGAGAATGCGAAACGTTGAGGCAAATTAACCATGACGCCTATTCTGAATATTTATAGTATCAGTATCGCAGAAGAACTGGTTCAGTTACACCACAAGTCTATTATGTATACTCTATCTTCGAGGCTGTGTTTGGATTATGTTGAGACACGGATGACAGAATGACAAGAGTTTTCGGTTAAAGTCCCAAAATTCAAAACATAAAATAAATTTACAATGTTCTACGTTTAGCCACATATTTAACGGATCGTCCGATTTAAAAATTTATAACTCCTAAATATAGCAACTACAGCAGCCATGTCGCTTTATTAGTGGCGACACAACGCACAATATTTTTCCGTCTTCCAAGATAGTCTCACGAGTCACAAAGGGGACATGTGTCAAAATCACTGAACAAGGATTTCTGCACACGAGATCCAAGCAATATGACCGCATCACGCATATCATAAACGCAAGTCGGAAGGCACATCTGCATCCTATTCACGAGGCCCTTGGGTCGATTGTCCTCCGGAAAAATTCAACATTGGATGTGTCTTCCCATAGTCCCTTCAGGGAAATGTTGGGGGACACAGAACACGAGAACTTCATTTCAAATAAATGCAAATACATTATTCATTACCATTTGCATGTTATGCAATAATAACCCATTAAAATGAGAAAATGTGAAATTATGAGTTCGCGGAACTAAGTTTATGTCCAATGGAAACAATGCTAATGAACTGATTTTCCGTACGTTCCGTTGGGTCGATCCAGATGTGTCTACCTCACTCTTGTCTATTCTCAGCATCCTGGCATCACGATGGGCGTGTTTTGTTCTTTCTTGCCAAACATCTCATCGGTCCATTTTTCCATGTCTTCTATCTGCTATGGACCTTGACCGCCTGTCAGTTCGAGACGCTGAGTAACATCTGAATCAGGGAAGTCCACTTTCTAACCAGAATCATGTGCACTGTCGGGTTGGAGCAAAGGGGCAATTGTGTTTTTCATAAGAAGCAAATCCATTAAGTTCCCCAAATACAACCAAAGCCATTATACTAGTACCACTAACATAAACAAGTATTCAATAATATATCAATCATTATCAGACTTAAGGACTAATCTTAACGGCTTGTTTAATTCTACTTAAATTTCTCTTTGGCCAAGAAACACTGTACAGGTCTTTCAGCGTCTCCTCTTCTTCTTCGATAATAATATTGAAAACTCTATTTTGGAGAACATTTTCTTTATTAATTTTCGCATTCCCTCAACAATAATTTTACAGTTTAAAATTTTTCCTGTATTATTTGTTAGTACTTTCTAATATCTTTCATCTTGGAGTGTAACTCCTGCTAAATATATCCGAAAACAAGTTATATCACTTTCAGCCACTCTCCAAACTCCTGTTGCGTATAATAACAACGGGATTTACTGACAAATTACCTCAGAGAAGGTGAAATTAAAAGAGTAATTAGTTACATTCGAAGTTTCTTTTAACTCGTATGTACGGCCTACATACCATCTTATGAAAGGCGAGTAGTTCAAGATATGATAAGTATATTATTAGTTTGAAAACACTAAAAACAACTAAACTACACGAGGACAGCCAGTAACGACTCAGACTCAAACCAAGCACCTCACGAATTCATGTCTTCCGCTACTGGAATCTGCTCGATAGTAGAAACATAAATTCTTGGAGATCACTGTTGTGTAATTTTCTCTATTTCCTAGTTCGTAAATTCAGTTGCAGTCCAAATATCCTCTCAGTTATATATGTTTTCAAATAAACCTGCCCTATGTCTCTCCTCAGAGTAAGAGATATTTCCGTCACGATAAATTAAAACACATTTTTACTCCTAGACCAGCAAAATGCCTGGTCTGAGATGAAGAGCCTGATTTAGGGCGGAGGGCATGAAAATATTCTGCTTAGTCAGGGCTATCATACACCTTACGCAGAGGTAATATATGGCTAAGTAGCAATGGTAAGATGATGATTATCACAGGGAAATAGAAGAAACCGAAAAAGGGGCCAGCTCCAATGCAACTCCGTCCATTACGATTACTTCAAGGTATCCGGTATTGAAGCCGGGTCTCAACGGTGATAAGCGAACGGCTTGCCGCCTCAGCTGTGGCATAGCCCCAATGCCACGACAAGACTTCTGCCTAATTATTGAAAAACTACGTAACCGACAGGCGTTCTTAGTTATTGTAACGTGTTGAAAATCAGTTCGTCTCCAGATAATTTATTCAAATCCGTCAAACGTTATTTCAGTTTAGAGAAACAACACACAGCCATATTCTTATTCATACAGTTATATATTAATACTTCACAGTCTGTCTTGAATACATACCCAAAATATAAATTTCCCTTCTTAAAAGTAAGAACTGTCCTCTTTTCAAGTACGAGCGTAACATGTTTTCGTTTAGGGAAATTTCCTGAGGGTCGCATGCGGCCTGTCATCCAAAAGTTGGTCACTCATTACTCTAGTGCAGACACACCGACCAGTCACACATAGTTACTGTAATTTGGTTTTACAAAGCCGTTGTACGAACCAGTGTTGAGAATGTATAACACAAAAAGAAGAGACAGATGTCAAGTCAGAAATATTTAAATGAAACACTCTTGTGTAAGAAGTGGCTACAGAAAAACTATTATTCAAATGTAGGTCATTCGTTCTAGAACATTCCTCTGATAATAGTTTGGCTTGTCGTTTCGATTACACGTCGAAACTAAGAATAATATGTATATATTAAATCTTGTCCGTCTAATCACAATTAATTCTTATTAAATATTAAAATATTACAATAATCAACATTTAAAATATTTAAAATATCAAATGATGTTCTTTATCGAAATATTCGCTTTACATTAGACCATCATTTTTCACGACATGTTTCAGTTCCTAAAAGAATTATCTTCAGGTGTATATAATTATATAAAGCTTCAAAACGATAAATAATTTAAATACAATTTCTATATATTATGTTAGCGTACATTTTTTATCAGATTTTTACCAGATATCAAACGATGTTTCTTTTTCAGATTTTTATTCCATTTTGATAACACAATCGATGTTGTTCTGTATATATACATCATGCTCAATGTGACTTTAGTGTGGGTGAACGTTTTGTTGTTTTTGTATCAGTCTGTAATGTAAATAACATAAAGGTCAAATGAATATTAGTTAAATAGAAAACAAAATAATATATATTGAAGATAATTTTTGAAACATACCAGAAATGTTGTAGAGGAGTTACATCTGTCTGGAAGTATTGCCGTGTTTTGACTGAACTGTGTTCGTTGTGGATTGCGGTTGTCTTGTAGGGATGGCAAGTGAAAGGAGGTTGTTGGAGGTGGAGTTAAGTATTTGAAGGGAATTGAAGATAGGGTTATTGAGATAAATATTATTGTCATTCAAGCAACATTTTGTTTGAATGCTTGTTGTATATGATATTTTTCAATTGTGTCTCTGTGTTTCTTATTGTATACTATTTTTAAGATGTCCATTGTGTCTGTTATCGTGCTATATGCATGTCCAGTGTTTAGAATGTGTTTGGCATATGCTGAAACATAATAAAGATCTTCTTCCGATTTCGTTTCTCTTTTTGTTCAACGCTAAGGTAGACCTAATGGAATGAAAGTGTCTATCCAACAACTATTGTCTGCGCTCAGCAGATTCAAAGATCTTTATATAGTGTTGCTTGTAACCGAGATGTCACTGGGAAACATTTTGGTATTGTTCAACATGACGATATATTTTGAACATGCCGGAAGCAACCCTTAACAGAGTTTAATGCATACAGATTACGAAGAATTTTGTCACATAACATTACCTGCATATTTTCTTTCAAATGACCCTAAATTATTAACATTTACTGACAACCTGCCATTTTGTTTGACGGCAAGATATAGGAATTTGACGAAAGAAATCACACCATGCCTTCTCTAACGTTTTAGGAGTCATTTTGTTTTTATTTAATATGAGTTACGAAGTACGAATTGATTCTAGAACTATCTTCAGGGAACTTGAAACTGAGAAGTGTCATTTCAGATCCTGAACACACAAGTTTGTGGGTCAGTGTAGCATTTTATATTTGTGATCACAAATGCTTCAAGTGAGGGCTTTACATCTTATTGACGTCTATATTTATATCACGTATATAATTTCAGTACGTTGAGAAATGTACGAGAATAAAGATAAAACTGCATTTGAGTTTCATGTAAAGTAATGTCCGATATAAACAACAAATAAATTTGCTCGACATCTTTCAGAGTAGGTCCGCAAAACCGAAATTCATATGACGCACATACATTCCGATTATCGGTTCACTTTATATACTCTATGCATAGAAAACATGAGGACGGTCGAACATGATTTTTCAGTCAGTAGACCCATGAGTTAAAGTTGAGGGACCTTAATACGAGAAATGTACTATGTTCAAAAACCTTGTCATTATGGTCATAGAAGGCTTAATAAGTGGTCTAAATTGGACTTTGCTGCAAAATTTAACCAAAAGACTCCACGCAACTGCATTCAGTTAAAGTTCTATACAATTACCCCCAACCACGGTTTACGAAAACAACTCATACACATGTTCTTTTGTTTTGTAAGATTTATTAGTAATATTATGTCCCTGATGGAAGAACAAGTAGAGTCCTAAGTAGAGAACCGGGAAACATTTCGAGTAAGCGACAATCTGCTAGATAATGGAGAAATAAATAAAACTTCATAATATATAGACATGCTCTTCAAAAAGCACTGTTGGTAGGTAAACATAAGAGAAGACGGCTAAGACATGTCACGAACGATGAACAAGAAGTTGCCAAGAATTTGTTGAAAAATTGAACAAGAAAATATAACAGCAGATATTAGTGAAAGAATTCTTGGCGAGGACGGATATAATCCAACAGACTAACATGCACGGTATACTCCCTAAACCAGGTCTACCAGTATAATTTTTATCTGGTTCTATAAGCGAAGTCTCAGTCAGGAATTTATAAACACACTGTTGTCCCATAATATATTTCTAATGAGACACTTGAAAATATGTGTGTTTCTACAGACTTAAAGCGGCTTTTTCAGAAAAATTTAAACTTATAAGTTGTTATAAGTTGAAGTGCAATAAAGAAATGCTGCCTGTCAGTACATACGTCTCATTACTGAATTTCACTGTGTAAGCATCCTTAAATGTAGACCGTTCCTTACACGAATATAACCTACAGTCCATTAGTTCAGTTCTCTTCTGTACCGACCGACCGACCAGTGGAAGAAACTGTATTCTTTTATCAGTCCATTTTCGATCTCCATACATAAATGTCAATGCCCCATCAATGAACAGAAATGAAGACGCTTACTTCGTATTCCATACACGAGCAAAACCCGAATACAATACATTCATGCAGCGTATTAATCGTCAGTCTATCCATCTCTTCGCATGCTATAACTCGAGGTTCGAAATCGCTCGCTACATGAAATCACGCGTTTCTGCTCGCGGAAGCCATTGAGTAGGGAATCCCCAGCGAGACAGACGTCTACATAGCAGGGGGGAATCCTCACAGCAATTCCCGTGACGTCGTCATCAAACAAACAGACACGTGCCAAACACCCCACCCAAGCAAAGGTCACTGACTCCGAACAACTCGGACGTTACTGGCGCTGCTCACAAACGTTTTGTTTTGAGTCAACAAGTGATTCATGTAATTACTTACGTTATTTATAAGAAAAACATTCAGGAAATGAGATTAAGGGAATAAGCATTTCAGGAATGCCACGCTACAGATCCTAAGTTGATATAACAGAAGACACGATTATTAATAATAATTTACAGACATTTCGCGAGGAAAAATTGGGCATTAGAAGAAGATTTGGACCACGTAGTCAATATCTTTATAACATCACTAGCAACGCTTGAAATGTGGGCTTCAATCTACCACCCAATCAAAATTAATTTTTCAGTTAAGATAGTGGACATTAAATATTATCAGTGTGTCAGGGATAAAAAATTAAAGTATTCCACTATAACTGGGTTTCAAACCCCAAGTTTCAATACGCTCGCTACTAGATTCTGCACTCTGAAAATTCCTTTAAGTCCTCAATAACGCAATATATTTGTCTTAATACCGACCTCCGAACTTCATCCTGATGACACAAATGACATGCACGAAAAGAATTTCCCATGAAGTTATTTTTCCTCCTGTCCTAAGTACATATCATGTTCTTTGTATATGGTGTTAATAAAATTAATAATATTAATACAACATTTTAAGTCACAAAGTTCATAAATATGTCGGCCAGTTTTCACTTCACATTTATTCCATCTCTCTTAGCATTTCGTTTCCACATATCTTCACTTTATGATCTTCTCTTGCAATATGGTCCACAACCATGCAACATGTGTGAAAATACGTTAATTACTTTATATAGATCTGTGTTTCAGCGTTTTCGGAAAGTAGCCTTTTGTTAACTTCATCATGATACGTAAGGATTTAGCTGGCTCAAACGATAACAGCTTCTGACTTGTATTCGGGAGTAACTCTACTCTAAGGTTTTTCAGTATTTCAATATTTATATTTATTACTTATACGTCTACACTCTCTGGCCTTCTGTTACAAAACTACTACAATAATTTCTTGTATATATACTGGGAAGCACCGAGTGTAGATGAGGGGATAATATTAAAATCGATCTAAGGGAAACAGGGTGGGAGAATGTGAATTATGACGCGAACTAAGAATCGGTGGCCAGCTCTTGTTAGTAGAATAACGAAGCTTTTTACTTTAACAAATGAATGGAAATTTCTTGACTAGCTGACCACCATGCTATGTTTCATTGAATTAATTTTATCAGTTACACAAACTAGAATTCTCCATTGACAGTCTACGGTGTCGTAAAAAATAAAATAATTTTGTTTTAAATACATTCGCCAGAACTAACAAGATTGATCTAACTTAAGAATTTGTATACAAAAATTTGTTGTCTCTTTGTGTGTGATGGTGCATAAATTCCTCACTGCCGTATCGTATGTAGCAGAAAATAATTATAGAAGCTAAGGGGTTTTTGTATCAAAAGAAATAAAAATACCACTAACTCTTATTTTTATTTCTCTGTGAATGAGACAAAGTCCTTAACGACAGTAACAAAGAAGAGAAAAACGCTATGTAAAAATTGTTTGAAAATCACAGTTTGAAACAGAAATATAGGGATTCCACCGACTTACATATAAAACCGGAGAATCAGTGTTAACACAACAACTTGTTTTCCCTCCTGTTACACACAACTCTAAACTTCACAGGACCGAATTTCTGTTTACTTTGAAAATAAAAAGTTTTACGCATCTCAAAGTTTGCAATAGAAGCAAACACCAAGCAATCTCTGTCCACCTCCTCTAAAAAATTATTCTGCATCACCTAGGAAGTTTCAGTTATCGTAGTACAAAAACCACAACTCTTTGACACGACCTCAAAATAAGAGACAAAATATCAAAATCTTTCTATTTACAACACTGGATTAGCAGAGGAAGTTAAATAACGTGGTAGCACACCTGAAGCCATCTATTCACCAGACTAAGTACCTAACTCTTGCATCGCGGAGTGTAATTATTTAAATTACGTCCTTGAACCCCTGCTTTAACTACAATTTTTTTAAAATCTATTATTTCCTGTATGCCAACGACTTGGTAGAAGTGTGAGATAATCAGATATCAGCATCATCTACTAACGTAAGAAATCCTCAAATCAAAACACAATAGGGGTAAAGAAATAATTCTGATAATCTGCTGAATAGACTAAAGGACGTACTGTCACATAAACTACGTCTATTAGATTTAAAACAACGACCCCGCAATCATTTTAAAGTTACGAACGTTGAAGAAATAAAGATACTCGTCATTAGCGATGATTCCGAAGGTTTAAAGTGCTGATGGTGTTGGTTGTGGAGGGCTTTTAGCAGTCATTTTTAAGAATGCATTTTTGAGGGAATATATGGACATAAAAGACTAACAGAAGGATAAAGTTATCATTATTATTTGGCTCCTGAAACTATTGAGACAGCACGTTAAAATAAAAGAACTGAATTATTCCGATCTACAAAAATAATCCTCAGTGAGACTCGACACCAGGAGCTATTCTAAGGTGTCCGTGATTTTCTTTGTCTTTCCAGGGACAGAACGTTGAAGCTAGCAACAACAGTCTCCTGCCATATCCTTGCATACTCGTCATACGTTTCTCATCTCATTCAACACATAACAGGATAATGATCTCAGACGCGTGGTAATAAAAACCGCTAAGAACTCACACACTTGGGGGGGGGGGGGGTCACGACAATTGTTAGCTAGGCGTAAGATAAGGTAATTCTTTAACAGTGTTACCACAAAACGGATAAAAAAGTTTAATTACAAGCGTGAAGGATATAGGCTATTATTTATGAAAATATTATAAAGGGGAACTCCATAAATTGTACACTTCACCAAATATTATTTGGGAACTTAAATCACGGAGGATTAGCGTCAGATACGCAGAACGTATGGGACAGAGGAGAAATGCATATCGAACTGCCTTGATAAAACCTGAAAGGACCATTCAAGAGACGAGGCTTGAGTAACTACAAAAAGCAGAGTCCTTCAGAACCTAATAATCTTTCGACTAGTTCCAGAAATTTGTTTCAAGAACATGAAAGCTCATTATCAAATTCACAACAGCCCATCAGTAGTCCGTATCCTGAGCTATTTAATCCATACCATAAATACTATATTACACCATCTTCCAATCTATGCTCAGGTCTTCCAAGTTGTCCCTTTCTTTAAGGAAATCAATAAATGGGAATATACAATTAAAAAGTATACTTGAAACAGGTATTTTGCTTTTAATATAACTAAAGACGTTCAAAATAGTTTGCCATTCTTTTTCTTTGAAAGTATTTGTATGCTTTATAAAACCAGCATTGACGATTCTGTACCAATACATACTTCAGACCACTGCAGTCGCGCAAAGTAAAAGTCTTTTGATGTCGAGACGACAACATGGGAACATACATTAAGGCTCTTGTGTATAATCGAGAGAACGGAATTATTATTATTATTATATAATGAAAATTAACAATTGAAACTTTCGCCCGAACGAATAAGTTACAAATTGATTTCACTTCCGTCTTTCATTTCAGGAAACGTTAATAAATTACATCTCACTTGTCCCAGTGAGAAGACAAACGGAAAAATTGATGTCATACAGATGTCGTTGTTAGAAGTAAAATTTTTCATTTCATACCATTCTTAACGCTGAATGTGGAATTGACTACCCTGAAATACGTTAAGCAGCGCAATGATCAATGGAAACATGCCACACTTTCCTCAGAAATTTGTAGACAGCTTTAAACATTAATGCGAAAGGCAACGAAAGAAAGAAACACGAAACTAATCTCCTAACGAATTGTAATCTACATAAAAAGTGACAGCGGCATTGTCACGTAAGGCTCGATGCACACGAGCGAGTTATTTTCGCGAGCTCGCCGCGTCATTTTCTCGCGCGTTTTAGCAGTACATGTGAAGCAATGGAGCAATGCACACTATGGCGGTGACGCCGCGAGTTCGCCGCGAGGACGCGGCGAGCAATATGCGCTCGCCAACCACTGCTGCTTCGCAGCGAGTTCGCCGATCGCCGCGAAGCAGCAGACTGTGTGAAAGCATTGGGCAGTGCACACGTGCTTCGCAACCCTCGCAACAGCTCAGAGTCACAACCAGCATTTCTAGAGGAGGTATTGCAAGCCTCATCGCAGAATCTTTACTTTTGATGGATGCATCCAGTTTTGCTGCTAGCTCATCAAACGACTTTATACTCATACGACAATAATTATGAAATTTACTTTCATCTTCTCTTAAATCTGTAAACATTGTCACGAACGCCCCTTTTAACAGCCGTGAACTAACCAACGGGTGTGTCCAATACTTCCTATTGCGTTTTTTAAGGATGTATTCATAAACGAAATAGGCAAACACTACACGTTTTATTCTGTACACATCCATTTTGGTTGCCATCTAATGTAGTACTGGTGGGAGTTTTTCGGCGAACTCGCAGCGATGACGCTACGTGTGCACTGTCACGGGTTTCCTCGCTGCGAGCTCGCGCGACATTTTCTCGCTCGTGTGCATCGAGCCTAACTTCAAGCGACAGTGTGTTGTTTTCTACAGACAAATCTGATAAAATATTTAACAAGAGGTTGGCACACAAAGACATGACCCTTTACTTCAGGAACTACTTTCCGCTCGCAGGTGCATCACCGAGTGGCACAAACGAGCTTCTTCAAAGAATACACAAAGTGTTCAAGAATTTTATTTTCGATGAACTGATTCCAAAGAATTTGTACTGCCGTAGGCCCAGATATGCGAGGCCGAATTCCATTCGGTTGTGAATGTGTGTCAGTTTTCTGTTTTCTAACGTCAAATGTACCTAAATACGCACCTTGCAACGAAGAGATCTCCTTGTTACAGGAGTCCTACAAAATATATAAAACACTGGAGATGGTCGTCTTGTGGGCTGCAGTGCTGTGTAATCTGGTAAATTTTAGTCAATAAATCTCCCCGCCTTTCAAACAATCAAAAGATTAATCACTATGGTAAAAATGTTTATCGTTGTATTACGGAGCGTGACACCGTGTGGTCTTGTAGGAGTTACTGACGTTTCGGAGGAACATGTCACCTCCATCTTCGACATGGATTAAAATCTTATTTCAAACTTCACAGGAATAAAAATTGTATTAAAATTCACAGCACCTAAAATCTTTGCTTTGCCAGAAAATAACAACCGCACGAGACATTTGGTCTTTATTTGGGGCAGACGGGCGGATACAGGCCGCCTATTTGTTGTAGCAAAAGACACCGTGTTCGAAGTCTACAACCGACCATCGTTAAAATTAATGAGTACGACAAAGACAAATCGGTGACGTAATCAACATTGTTACGCAACAAGCAAAATAGTACATGTTAAGATCACCGCTAAATGCAAAATACAAGTTATTCAATGTTATATATAATAACATGGATGTTATATAACTTTATTAAGAGGGTTAAATTTTATTAGAAATTAATGGTAGTCTCTTCTCTTTGAGTGCAGGAAATGAAACAAAAGTAATACAGTAAACATCAATCCGCTCTCTTCCTACACGAGTTATGCAATTCTAAATTGGCAATGTTTCTTACCTCTATGATACACACCTTACAGACACGGTTCTTATGATCATAATTCCATTCCTCATTACCTCTAATAGAGAACATAAAAACACTTATGACGCATGCCCCAATTACGTGGTATTATTCTTAGAGCTATTTATACAAGCGACGAAACACTGGCGCCCACCTGTCTGTCAAAGTCAGCCAAAGACTCTCCACCCAGACACACAAACAGACCATCCATAGATGTACCAGAGCATTAGACTTCCAATTACGATCAATAAGGAGGGTTCAGACTTAACAGAGGCGTTGCTGGCTTTAATACAAATCGTTAATGTAAGTTGATTAATTTTACTGGTTAGTCAAGAGTAAGGGAACATAAAAAGATTTACAGACTTTTTAGTAATGCCGTTATAAATTCCTTGTGGAAATAATATCAATAACACTCTCTGGTAAATTTTCGGATTATAATCAAACCACGTAATACGCAAGTAAGTATTAGTCGATGCTCATTCAGCCACGACCTACTGCACACGTGCACTTCTATACAAAGCGACACGCAGTTATTATTATAACCCCGATATAAGATCACATTTTATATTGCACTGCATTAAAATATATTGCATTCTTTAATTAAACAAAGATAAATAATTTTATTTGTATACATCACTGTACAATTTTAATTTTAAAACAATGCAATGAAACGAAAGACTATTTACTCACCCATGGCTTGCTACGTACGTGTACTTCTATACAAAGAAGCAAAACAGTATTTTACGTAATTGCGCATATTTTATGATTTTAATTTGCATATTCTACTTTGTTACACTTTTAAATAAAAATGTGTTATTTACATTTTTCCGTCATACACTGACAGAGAATTTCCTTGCAGTGTTATAACATGTTTTTCCCTACTACACAGCACGTATCCTCATTACTGTGTTTGTTGTTTGTTTAATGACACTTACAGTAACTCTGACTATACACTGCTGATTAAGTACTGAATGATCCATTGGAAGGAATGTGGAAGGAAGAGCCCTAATTGAAGACAATGTCTTGGAAATTGCCTGGTGGGACTGAGAAAACCATGAAAACCTCAGTCAGGACAGTTGGAATCCAGCTGAGGTCTGACCATGCGAAGTAGGAGTGCTAAAAAGCCAATCCACAAAGTGTCGGCTACTCGCTGGACAGAAATAGTTTGGTTGCCTCTAGTGTAGAGAAATCTCATCAAAAAGACGTTCAGACCAGCTCCATATGCAGTGTCGAAGTACACAATACGTCGAAACTTACTTACAATGCCGTGGTGCTCTAGCAAGACACAGTTTCCTATCTTCCTAATAGTAGTCTTCATACAAAGATACAAGTAATACAAGGATTTGTCAAGCTTCAAACAGTAAATAAAAGGGGCACGTCCTACATCAGAGATTTTAATAGCCATTATATTAATAGCCATTCAAACTCAGAACTACAACATTTGTTTCACCCGTCAAATGGCAGTTTCAGAAACGTCCAGAGATATGAGAGTGGGTGTAACAAAACCAAGGACACTGTAGACTGCCAAATTTGACAGCAGTCCCATTATTCATGCAAGAACAAAGCTTGAAACATGTCTTGAAGTTGGCCTTTTGAACTTCAGTTGATTGTTCAATTGGCGAATTTACAGCGTTACATGAACTATTAAAATTATGCAGCGTAACATGGAAAGATACAGAACTGTTATAAATGATAATCTGAACATACACAGGAGCAAACACTCATGAATTACGTTAACCACTTCGATGCTAGCAGCGAGATTTGTTGTTCAGAAATGCCAGGCACTTTTAACATTTCCCAGTCCACAGAAAATAAAAATAAATACTATATCTCATTCATGGTTAGCGTTGTAGCGCCATTAGGAAGCATTTCTCATTTCAGTTTTAATGCAAATGTCGTTTCTATTTAATTTCGCTGACATTTTCTGTGTAATCGAAAGAGCCATGTGACATCAATCGACCTCCGAAACTTCAGACTGCAAACCGAGTTAACACGATTCCGTGCAAGTTAACATAAACTCTTCTTCTAAATGTGATGGGAGCTGTCGTTTCAAAGGCACGATTCTCTGGTTCAGTGTGTTACCTTACACAAACAACCGACAACTGACACAGTCACGAAGTGGAACAGGCCATTGCGCCTCAGACCACAAACCACTCATTAACTTTGATCCCATTCGATTCCCGCATCGAGCGAAGGTCGATGCGTAGTGGTTCTGCATTTTGGTGATTCCGGGTTTGAATCTAGGGAATTACCCACTTGAAAGACTTTCGTGCTTTATCGGTTTCTTCAAGGAAATTCTTAAGAGTACTTGCTTACAAGGACTGAGACAACTGCTTTATTTTCCAGATTCAAGTCATCATTCACAACTATCCTTCCGTTCAAGGTTATAAAATCTATTCAGCTGATAAAATGTCACTAAACGTATAATTACCTCTGTAGGATTTGAGGTTTTCACGGCGGTGAGTCTGAAGATTGCCGTCTTCTGGGTTGTTGCGCCGTGTAGTCTGGTATAAGTTCACAGAAGTTTCAGGGGTCCTTGATGTCTCCATCATCAGGGCGATCAAGGACTTCTGAAACGTCGGAATACTTCTACCAGACTACACGGCGCAACAACCCAGAAGATAGCAACCTACAATTACCTCATTGCACTAGTGGTTCTAAACTTACTCGTGGTGGAAACAAATAAGATGTGTTTGTGTAACGTGAAGCGTTGACCACCGTTTGCATGAATTAATTCGATAACGGAATACGCGATTTTAATTAAATTTAATATTGGAGAGTTTTGCGGAAAAAAAAATGTCGAACCATTTCAAATTACATTCAAATATAACAGCTTTAACGAGAGCTTTACACGGTAGCACGAATTTTTCTTGGTCTTACCTAAAACCATCAATTTGCATTTACGAAATAAAGCAACATTAATCATTTTTAGCTTATGTGGATAAACACGAAAATAAGTCGTATAAATGGATTTTAGTTAACAATGATGGACATTAAACATGATGTTAATTAATTAAAACTAATCATCATGATCAAAGTTGAGAAAATGTGTATTCAGTTTTCGACAGTAAGCTTATTTTACCACTAATATTCGTAAACAACGTTCCAGGAAATTTGAAGTTATTAAGAAAATACACACTGATACAACAGACGAGCAGCAACACTTCCTAAACGTCTTCTTTCGCGTCTTGGAAACCTCACATTACGGAAAACTGGAGAACAAATATATTTCTCGGAAAACATACGAAGAAAAATCAGAAATATACAATTCTGATCTTACTCTGCACACTGTTTCGAACGTTCTGTATAAGAATAAAAAAGAAGTTGGGTATCAGAAACCACAGAACACATGAGTTCTCCAAAGTTTCCGCCAAGCCTCTACAGCTAATAAATTAGGTCACAATAACCATTAATTTCTTCCACAGAGCTGTTCTACTGTTTCTCTCTCAGTGCATTTCTCTTCTATAGTTCCACAAATCCTCGCCAGCAGCGCTGCCGTTTGCCAGAAATCATAAAAAAACAGAGTCGAGAACAAAGAAACAATACAAAAGTTAGTTGAGTGATGTCAGTTACAAACAAATGAAAATGGGATGTCAAACAGAAACTTATAGTGACTACATTATGTCATTTTCTCGACACTAAACAAGATCGGGAACTTCGTGTGTGGCAACATCGGCAAAACAGAAAGTAAATACTAACACCTTCTATCCAATACGCAGACATCTTGTCCGTGTTCTTTTGCTACGAGGGGTTAGAGAACAATGACTGATAAAAATTAAGGTTATAATCTATTTGGAAGTAAAGGATTTGAACTCCATGCGTGCGGCATATAGACAACAAATCCCAAACAGTAGAGTCTTTGAGAAGTGTAGAAATTTCAAGTCACTTATAGAACCCAAAGGCTAATAACTGTAATCATAAAGTATTTCCAGTGGAATCCATCCTAAGCGAGATGACTCAATTTCCCAACCTCTCACACCGTTTCTTCAAGAGAAATTTTAATATTATCCTTCCACTAAGTGGTCTATTCTTTTACGTTCCTCGATTACCTTTTCATGCATTTTTCTTAACGAGACATCCCAAGATATAGCGAGAAAGCTGTTCCAAATTTTAAAAGACCTTACCTAATCTGAGTCTAATTTCTAGATGTACCACTTTCACAAAACTAGTTGTCTTCTGCAGCCCTACAAACATATCTCTGTTTATATCATGGTAGCATCTGTTCGACCACACTATATAAATGACTGTGTACCACGTGACGGTAAGAAGAGAACGTTTACATTTATCTTCCTACTCATTACACCCGCAGGGTTTATACAGAAAGCGGTCAAAATAAAAATTGGTCAGAAAAGAATCAAGACGAAACAGAACGAATGGAACAAACCTGATAATTCGATCCAGTAACAAACTTCATACGAAGCAACATAAAGCCATAATGCAGGTTTTTATAACTCTCTACGTCAGACCACAAGGCCTGCAATTTCGTGACTGGTCTTCATGGAAGTGTATTACACACCTCAATGGGATTATTTAAGCTGATTATGGTACATAAACAACGTTAGCACACTGAGAAAACAAATAGCGACACAGAGTATGTTTCTGTAGCATAATGCTGTACTCTTGAATTCGGAAAAATCTTGGCCCAATTATGATTAAATGTGTCCCACATATATTGTGAGTTTCATTAGTGTTAAAAGATGCTGTTATAGTAATTTCAAATCGGGTACGACTACCTCCTTCCGAATTTTTATGTATTAAACGTTAAATATTCTTTTTAATTTACATTTGACAGTGAATAAAATCCTCAACCAGAATAGTGTCGTCAAATTAAGAGCCAATCACCCTTAAACTCTTTACTCTTTAAAATCTTATTATCTTGGAGGTATTTAGTTACAGACCTGGATTTCGCTTTCAGAAGGTACGAAGTTCAGACATTCAGGAAACCACAACAAACCAAAACATCGTTCTGGATTAAATTAAGGGATATTAAATTCGGGAAACGTTTGCTACCTTGAATATAAAAATATTTTGTCTTTCCGCGTTGGCTACTGCCTAAAAACCTAAAGATTAAAATACACAAAACTGTAATTTTACCCGCTGCTTTGTATGGGTGGAAAATTAATATCACACATTAAAGAATAAACACTGAGCGGATTTGCGAATACGGTACTGGGGAGAATAATTCAATTTAGGGCGGAAGTGACAGGAGGCTGGATAAAACTGCGTAGGGAGAAGCTCAAATCTCAAATCTTATTAGGATGATCAAGTCAAGCTGAATGAGATTTGGGAGGCATGTAGCACGCATCTGGAAACAGTACATCTGCACAAACGTTTTATTGGAAAGACTGGAGGGAAGAGGTCATGTATAAGATTTAGGCGTAGAATGGAGGATAACATTAAGATGGATATTAAAGAAATATGGTTGAACGGTGTGTACTAGATTTATCTGGCTCTAGGTTCGGTCAACTGATGCTTAGTACGTATGCTATGGGTGGTAGAGATAAGATACCATAAAGATAATACTAGTAGGTTGAAGAGCGAGCGAAGAAATTTCAGGCATCAAGTGAAGGAGTATGGGTCGGACGAATTATGTTCGATTCCAAGACGGGCAGTAATTTAAGCTACGTCATCTGGCACCCTTTTAGTATTCGGGGCTCTGTCGCCGGGGAGGGAAAAATTTAGAGCTCTCTTCCATCTGCTGAAAAATTCAAGACGGTATGGAGCTCTACCACAATTACCTCTGCATACCTTCAAAACATATCGTTCAGACGCAGGTTTTTTAAAAAAATACACCATGAACATGGCTTCACTTTCCATGTGTAATATGAAACTACGTTTAAGCCGAATGTGTGTATATATATATATATATATATATATATATATATAGACGGCTCATTAATTACACAAGCTAATGCATATAGCACAGGTTGATGATGTAAAGGCGGCATAGCGATGGCTTTTATAATTGGACAGCTACGGATGAAATGTTGGCTTGTGACCTCACATACCAAATTGCCAACCTTGTGCAAAGTGACCTAAATACTTTTCACATCTGTTGTTTTGTAGAGAAACGTTTATTTTTACAATACCACAGGAAGAAAATAGGACTAGCATCAAATTTATTACACCACTTGGAAAAAATATGAGCCGGGATAGCTCAGTCAGTATAGTGACTAGCTACGGGTTGGACGGCCGGGGTTCGATCCCCGACGGGGGCAGAGGATTTTTCCTCTAGCCTCTGCGTCCAGACCGGCTCTGGGGCCCACCCAGCCTCCTCTACAATGGGTACCGGGGTCCTTTCCCGGGGGTAAAGCCGGCCGGGGCGTGATGCTGACCACTCACCCCCATCTAGTGCCGAGGTCAAGGAAGGGAGGAGCTATACCTCCTCTCACCCCAAACGCCTACATGGCGTATAGTGGGACAAACTTTACTTTTTACTTTTACTTGGAAAAAATTATAACACACATTAACAAATGAAAACATAAGAGAAATAAACACGTCTCCTAATAAATTTCAGCAGCCAAAGTATGAAGTTCTGGAGTTCATCTGTTGAAATCCAGATACGTTTAAACCCTTCGAAAAGCAAACATTCGAAATTATTAACGTAATAAACAAGTTCCTGATATCAATGGAATAACCAGGGAAGAAGAATAAGTTAGAAGATTTCTGTCTTCTGGGTTGTTGCGCTGTGTAGTCTGGTCGATGTTTACCGACGTTTCGGAGGTCACACTGCCTCCACCTTCAGGGCGTTGAGTATGAAGATTTCTGTCTTCTGGGTTGTTGCGCTGTGTAGTCTGGTCGATGTTTAACAACGTTTCAGAGGTCATACTGCCTCCATCATCAGGGCGATGAGTATGAAGATTTCCGTCTTCTGGGTTGTTGGGCTGTGTAGTCTGGTCGATGTTAACCAACGTTTCAGAGGTCATACTGCCTCCATCATCAGGGCAATAAGTATGAAGATTTCTGTCTTCTGGGTTGTTGCGCTGTGTAGTCTGGTCGATGTTAACCAACGTTTCAGAGGTCATACTGCCTCCGTCATCAGGGCGATATTTGAGGTTTTCACAGCGGTGAGGATGAAGATTTCTGTCTTCTGGGTTGTTGCCCTGTGTAGTCTGGTAGATGTCCATCAACGTTTCAGAGGTCATACTGCCTCCGTCATCAGAGTATGAAGATTTCTGCCTTCTGGGTTGTTGCGCTGTGTAGTCTGGTCGATGTTTAACAACGCTCCTATAAACCTAGCCCCACACACCCTATTGGCATATTCATCGCCCTGATGACGGAGGCGGCATGACCTCTGAAACGTTGGTAAACATCGACCAGACTACACAGCGCAACAACCCAGAAGACAGAAATGTTCATACTCACCGCTGTGAAAACCTCAAATCTTACACGTTTATACGTTATTAACGGGAAAGTGTTCCAAACTCATATTTACATAACGTGTTTCAACAGTACGCGTATCTGGATACACGTTCGAATACTTGTTTCTTTTTAAAAGGGACGTAATTATGGTAACCTATATGCTTCACGCCTTAGTCGTACGTCAGTAATATGTTTGAAAAACACATACGTTCCCGTGAAACGAAAAATAAGACATATGAGGCCGCTGCACCAACACAATGCACTAAGTTACCATTACGAAACGATAAAATCACAAACAAAAATTATACTTCCTTTCGGAGTCCACACGACCTTTTGGCAGGGGTTCGGAATTTCTCTCCCTTCACTCTAAAGCGTTTCGATTTAATCTGTAGCTTTTCAAAAGATTTATAAAATGCCTACACCATCGCAAAGCACAGAGACCGGTGTAAATTTTCAATTATCCGAACTAACCGTATACCTCTGTGATAGGAAATCGTTCAACAGGGTTATAAGTACAGAAGTAAACGTTAGCATGGATCTGAAGTGCCTTATTATTCACGCTGACATGATCCACGTGTTCGTGATTACAGAAACCCGGGGAAAACCAACACCCCTAATTCCAACACTGTTCGGACACCGACTATCCTAAGCGAGGTTTCCTCAGTTTCTGCAGGTAAATGGAGGTCGATGCTGCCTCCATCATCAGGGCGATCATCTTGATGGAGGCAGCAACAACTTCTGAAACGTCGGCAAACTTCTACCAGACTACACGGTGCAACTACCCAGAAGACGGCCATCTTTAAACTCACGGCCGTGAAAACCTCAAATCCTACACAGGTACTAAATACTATAGGACAACAATTTTAAACTTAGTATTTAACAGAAGAGAAACTTTTAAAAACAAACGATAGTGCGCGACATTTGAAGAGTTTTTCTACATCCAATCTCACACCATTCCGATCTGAAATTAGTTTTGGTAGTTGGTTGAGATTAATGTGTGCTAATCGTCTGCGAGTTACCCGTTCCATGCCTTCGTACTAAGGATGATGAGCCCATTGCAGAAATCGGAATTTGATGTAACATGCTGACGGCTTGGCCTCCTGGACCCGTACTATTTCTTTGCTGTGGCAGTAATACTCGTCCATTAGCATTTCACAGTTTGGAATGACACAGAGTTCTGGACCGTAATTACTTTGGTGGTTGCACGAGTAATGGCCACACGTCTTCCGTCTCGGAATAGCCAAACTTCACAGCAACTAAACTAAAAATACTTCCAACTTTTGAGATGGAATGTTAGAAACTTCAATATAGTATACACTTTTAGATATTTCTGTCAGATATTACAATCTTGTGTTTGGTAATCAGTGCCACAAAGGCGGTGAAGTTAACATCTTTACTTCGATTTCAGGAAAGTACAATATCAGAAGTGAAGTTACAACTGAGAACCTAAAAAGTTCTGGTTGGTGATACATGAGTATAATCAAACTCCCCAGGATCACATGTCATTAAAATCCGTTCAATGGTTCTAGAGATAAACAGACATTAGAAAAAATTAAATCATTTCCCCATGAGCTTAAAACATTTCACAAGTTAATCCCGATTTACAATTTTTTCTGCGGTACTTAGCCTATAAGGATTTCATTGCGTTTATAATAAGAATTTAAATTAATTTTCTTTATTAAAATAAACGTTTAAGCGTAGTCTTTACCTGTCTTGCAAATACATATATCAAAATTTGGTCTTTTACTGTCAAATTTCGCACTGTGAAATAAATAAATATTACTATACTCGATCAATCCGCTCCAGCAAAATATTAAAAAAGTATCTTAAATACAGTCAATGAGAGCATCCTACATCCTAGCCAATTTTAAAGAAAAATGATCACATTATTTCTCATGCGACAAATAAATATTGTTGAAAAAGTGTAGTTAAGTAAAGAAATAACTAACAAACTTAGCACAGATAAAGGATTGGAGAAGTAGCCGTAAAGACAGAGGGGCTTTACTAAAGTCTAACTCAGAGTAATTTGTTTGACGTAATCCTGCAAGGGACAACATTGTCTCGAACGTGTTTCGTGTAAGTCAGGTTTCTTATATGAAACATCCGTCTTCATAACTGGTTACAATCGTAATAGCAGCAATATATCCACATTACGACTAGAAATTTCCAGTGTGATATGTCACATTCTCAGATTGCAGTCCGAGAATCCATCAAAGTCACAATTACCGGTGGCGCACATTACACAGAGAGATTATTTCCAAAATTATCAGCGCTGCATTACGCTTTGCGCTGCTACAATTTAAATTTTATACGACAAATTCCTATCGGCGCTATGGGTAACAGTATTTATTCCTAAAAGACTAACGAATAGAATAAGTGTCCACGCATCATGGACACATAAGAGAACAGTCAGAACACGATAGTCTAATCGTACAGAAATTTTAATGGTATGTTACGAAACAAAAGCAATAGTGTGTATTAGACTTTGCCGACATTCTGTACCAATTTCCTTGTAATGACACGAAAAAGGCATTATTTGTAACCAACTACTAAGCAGTTTTGGTTAAGAAGTGATTACCGGGCATTATGAGCATTCACTGCAAAATAGGCCTATTAAAATTAGAAATAAAGCCATATTTTACTCGTTCACGATTTCGTATTTCACAAAAGTCTCTAACGTTAGCGCTGTTAAATTGGAGGCTAAAAAACAGTTTTCCGATGTGGTCTAAAATGCGTTGTTTACGACCGGTCAGGGCATGAGTTATGTCCGGTTCTATTGGGCGATGTTGTCCTGTAGGTCTGTTCATACGGTGGTCGAAATTAGTCTGTAACTATTATTTATTTGCGGTTTATTTAACTACACTGTCAGTAGCCTAAAGAAGGAGTGTGATTAATATTTGACGTTAACAGATAGAGAACTGAAAACGCTAACGACAAGAAGAATATTTTTCGAGTTTAAAATATTTTTGCGAACCAACGGTTGAAAATCACAGATTTAGAGCTTTACCACTACCGAGATCTGCTAATCACTAAGTCTAATGTTAGCAATATCACTATTTACAATTGTTTGACATAGCTACTTAAAATGGAATCTGGAAGGGTTCCCAAATCTTATATTTTTTTAACCGTTCGAAGAGGCTATTTGACGTGTGAAAGTTGGAGAATGATGACTCTTCAGGATGCTAAATGATCTAACACAACAAACACTGAGACAGAAGCTTGTTTATATGACTCAGTGGCTACATACGCCTACGTATCTTGGAAAATGTCCACAGTAATACTGGAGTTACCTGAGGGAAAAATCTTCTACAGAAACTGTAATTTGCTGACTCCATGTTATCTGTGGTTCCTGAGATCAAGTAGATTAAAACTAAAAATCATAGACAATGACAGGTCTGTGTAACATAGGATGTGATTTTGTCTGCAGAAAATATGAAAGAAAACAGTTTATTGGTATTTACATAAAAGTCGAAGCAAAAAGGTTCTAATTTTATCACGTAATCTAACAAATTATATATCAGCATACCGGAAACAATATATAAAGGTAAATTAATTTGTAATTTATTAATTATATGAATCTGTGATACTCTTGCCTAGTTTTCTCACCGATTAATCGAAAACCGTGTTATCAAGTGACTTACGGACCAGAGCTCGCAAAGACGAAAAACGTCGTGAAGCAGGTCCATCAGAAATGAAGCTGTTACGCAGGAAATGCAGAAACGAAGAAGCCATTCACTCCACTGCAGCAGGATCGAGCGAAGACAAATACTAGTTCAATAATGGATTGCCCCATAAAGTTCAGAAACTGTATACTAAATTACCGATCCAAAAAGTACAGAGCTTAATAATTTAACACTTATGTAATGCTGTTAAATTCCTACTACAAACTAATTACAAAATATCAGTGCAGAAACTGGTACGATTTTCAACACTTTAGACGGAAAATATAAAGTAGAAAGACGCCAAGAAACGCCTAGGCATATGCAGGTGAATAAGATAAATAATGATAAGTTTACAGTCAGTTTTGTGACTGGCTACGGATTGGACGACCGGTGTTAGATCCCCGATGGGGACAGAGGATTTTCCCCTTTTCAAAATCATAATCCACTTTTGCATTAAGATACACGACGCAACAGCAAGGATTATTTTTAGGGCTGTGTCCCCCCCCCCCCCAGAAGGGCGAGCTATAAAATAATGTTGCAGACAAATTTATAACAGTTACGACCTTTAAGATGTCATAAAACAGGAATTGTTTCAAGTGTAAATGCACCGGTAATGTTGATAGGTTTCGAAATAGTACGGAGAAGCTGCGAGTTGTCCGCATGTGCTTGTGTATTTTCTTGAACAGGATGATAGATACAGCGAGATGTGGAAGATGCATTAGAGGCAGGAGAGTCTTTGCGGGTAAGTTTGATACGTAGGGGCACGCAGACAACAGTGAGAGTGCGGTAAGTTGAGTTACACTACTTATAGTAATGAATCTATGCCAAATAGCGTCCTGCCAGATATTACTGCTCGAAGTCATATCTATTCTTGGGGCTCACATCTCCGTCTATCTTCAGCTTCTATTACACTGGTCATCGATTATGAGGAGCCTCCATCATGCCTTGGTTATCACTGACCGATGCATTATTTAACGATATTTAAGCAACTGTTATCCTTTCGTACCTCACTTAACGTCCAGTATTTAGCATTCCTGTTTCTTATTTGGGAACTTAGCTGTTCATGTCTCGGACTATATTCCGACTGCACTGACTTTAAGTTTTCATGTTTTTTCTCAGTTCTTTGAACAAGTTCCTGAGATATTACCTTAATTTAAGCCGAGAGAGCTTTCTTCTCAATTCATTAATGCTATCACTAGACGCCAGACAAAAAAACGTATCACCAGATAAGTCAATAACAATGAATTCTATTTTCTTTATAACGATTACGCGGTCTGCAAATACTACTTTCTCGTAAGGAGAAATACGTATATTTATAATGTTATATTTTGAAATGTATGGTAATTAAATCTTACAATTGATGTGTTATGCAGGAGACGAATCCCGGTCACGGTCAGGGTTCTGAGATTTGCCTAGCCCCCCCCCCCCACCCTCCGCATTCAAATTATGGGAAGGTCTATCGGGAAGCCTTTAAAATAAGACATAAACGCTTCCTTCCCTGAAATTCACCAGTCATGAACATCCATTTTTAATCGATGCTCAGTCTTACATTTAGACCTATAGTTAATTCAGAGTTAATTTAATTAAGTTCAATTACATAATTTTAACGTGCTGACTCAACAGCTACAATAATAACAATATCAATAATTACAATACTGATAAATGTATCAGTACCATCGGATAGGAATGTAATAAGCAAAACGTTCGAAAATAAATTAAAATACAAAATTTTAAGTACAGAAATTCAGCAAATGTGGAAATTGAAATGATTCGTCATGCCGGTAATCATTGGAGCCACAGGAATTGTAACTAAAGGATCAAAAATATCTATAATTCAGAAAATACTTTTTTTCTTCAAAAGATAACTTAGGAAGATCTGCTATCTCGGCTGAGCGTCTTTACTTTGCATGAAATATTGGTTTACCCTTGCCACATACAACAAACAGGCTCGCACGCATATAATCGTAGCAACTTGGTCAACAGCTAAATTATATTTCTCTCGCTTCAGTTAAAACTTTCTTCCCTCCTCTAAAAACTTAAGGAGGTAATATATTTATGGCCGCCATTTGAACAACTTCGGATATAACATGGAACGGGCTCACATATCACCAATAAAACGCATGAGTTACCAACTTTGTTCCTGTGGGAACAAACGTGCTATCTGAATCCAGTCAGTAATTTTTTCAGATATAAACACAGAATTTCATATTTCGCAACACAGTCGTATTTTATTTCATCTCAGAAGACACCGTGAATATATTTCTTCAGACTTATTTGGTATTTATAATTCTTACAGAGTCATGTTCAAATGAGGTTATCCAAGATTACTTGCATTCAAACTTACAAAGTCCGAGGTATGAGTTTGCTTTATTCCTGGGTATTGAAAGGATTTTTATGCGCAACCCAAGAAAGAAAACACAGCCGTTCCTCCTGTTGAAATACTGGCTGAGTTTCATCGCCATTTCAACAAGATTTCGACTGTTTGGCCTCCTCTGGCTTCAAATGTAATTCTAAAGATTTCATATTTAGAATTTTATACTGTAAAAAACTTGCCTCATTTTTAAATACGTAAAATGTAGCTACAAACTGTTAAAATCTGTCTTTAAAACCTAAAAACCTATGAAAGACCCAGGCATCTGTTCCCTTTAAGTTGGCATTCATAAAGACTTCTTGTAGTAGAAAAATTCTGTCATCCTTCATCAGTGTTCTAATCAACTTATTCTAAACTCTCTTAATACTTTCAGTTCCTTACTTACATCTATAATGTCTAACTTAGACGCCCCAAATAAAAGGATGGCGTGGCTTCTTTGTCTGTTTACCAACCATCATTCAACTGTCTAAGTCATTCAGGCAAATAGTCAAATAGGAACACGATAATGATAAAATGGTACGAAAGGTAGCAGATGTGTCCTACTTAATGTACTGTAATTTTATACTCACCCAGAGAATCATTAGAACCACGAAAACGCTCTGTCACATCACTCGGCATCCAAGTTCATATTAAAACCCGACAAACAATTTTTTTAAATTACTTAAAATAGACCGACCTCACTTGCTACCCAATCGCCCATCTCAAAAAATCACAATCTTTTCATATCTATGATACGAAGTGTTACACAGGGCAACGGAATTGGCAGGCTTTTGTGAAGCCTGCTTCCTCTTTTATTTATTTCATTTTAAGGTTTGTTTAAAGACAACTTTCTTTTCCTCTCATCGACAGCTTGTTTCTGAAAGGACTCTGCGTCGCAGAATTAAATAAGCCGATATCGTAAGATTAATATATACAACAGTATACAGGAAGGCACATGACACAGCGTGGTGTAAGTGGAGTTAAAATTTGTGTGGAAATACTGAAATACAAGATACCTTGTTTCTTAGTTTATGTAACAGTGTTTTCTCCACTGTACATAACGTCGTGTTACCCAACTCACTGCCTACTCCATACAACCTACGCTGTGGTCCAGTGTGAATACGTTTTTGACACATAACCCGCCTTCAAGATGGAAAACTACACAACACATGCGCATAGTAACAGTGAAAGAATTCAAGAGGTGACTTGTCACAGGAAAGTTAAATGAAGTTAACGCTTTCCAGACCCAGTGCGTATGATCGATCGCTAACCCGAACTTAAACTTGATATATATTCCTTTCAACTTCAACTCTTCCTGTTTTCAAGCAAACGTAGACTTACTTTATTAATAAATCTCGATAAATGTTAAACAAGAGTTGGTGCAACGACGTATTTTAAAGTTATGGACACTATTGTTTTGTGTAACATTAATTCTGTTTTGATAAATATCATTTATTTATTATTTTATTATTTCAAAACTAGTTTCAATTCCAACCACTTAAAAACCTTTAAACCGTATGGAAACTACTTTAAAAACTGTGAAAGTACTGAGTCACTGGACAGACGCCCACTGTAAGCAGCACAGCTAACATTAGATATATTAAGAAGTTAAATCTACAGGTTATCTTGTTAAAGGTACTAAAAAGAGATAAGACAGGAGTAAGAGGTGCGGGTTATAGGAATAATACATAGTAGAGGCTGATGAAAGATGACACGTGATCAAAGAGATAGTCTACACTATACGAAAACTTGACGTCAGCAAATGTTGTTATAGGAAAAGCTGCTTCAACTTGTATAATTACGTATAATACTTCCACGCGACTAGGGAAGAAATCTTAGTAAATAAATGTTAAAAGCAGGCAGCTATGCAGGAAGAAGATGATGAGCTGATGCAGTAAATTCTGCACTAACATCTACGTAGCGCGCCGTTTATAACATGGATATAACATGGCGCCAAGCGCTTCAAGCCAACAACAGGTCAGCTAAGGCCATCTGTGGTTGTTACTGACGTTAATTAAAGTAATATTAAGACAGCTCAATTATGAAAGTTTGTGACGATGGTGCGTTGTTGAAGCAAACTGTTTTCTAGAAATTATTCATCGTACAATATTAAGTAAAATCAATAAAAAAAACCACGACGTTTCGGAGACGGGACTCTATCTCCGGAGATAGGGATTAGCTGTATCGATTGGGCCCAACAGAGTAGGTTTTACCTGAAGACGGAGATAGAGTCCCATCTCCGAAACGTCGTGGTTTTTGATTTTACTTAATATTGGACGATGGATAATGGCCAGAAAACAGTTTGCTTAATATTAAGAGAGATTAAATAGACACAGATTATGAAAATTAAACCTGCGTGCGAAAAAGTTTTGGGAAGGAAATGCGATGCTTCCATTTCTACATAGAGATCTGAAAAATAATATTAAAATGATCGTGAAGTCGTCGTTATCATCATAATCACCACCATCAGCCCTCTACATATTATACCCAGTTAAGGTCTTATGCCAAAGTTTACAGGCTTTCCCCGAAGATCTTCGTCCATTTTGCTGACAATGGAGAATCGGGAGTTTTGTAATCATTAATTCCAATATTTTTCTGAACCAAATTATTCGGTCTGACCGTTTGTTTGTTACTCCCATTCCCCAAACATCATCTAGAATTATCTTCGGTCATGTATCTTTCTTGTTCAAACACGATATAACAAAATATTTTTAAAACAGTTAACTTGTTTAATAATTACGTTCCACATAACAATTTCGAAATGAATATGATCATTATTCTATGGCTATATGGATAAAAGGACGTGACAGTTTCACCAATGACAGAGCAGTGATTTTAGATGCATTCACAACGAAATTAAAAAAAAAATGCTGCCCTGTTAGCTTCGTTAAATCTACCTGTCAGTATCTAGAATTTACTCGAGAGCCGCTGACAAATTTTAATTAAATTTCATAGTAAGATGCGTTCCTAAAATTGTCTAAAGATTACACTGTTGGCTAAAATCTAACAACAATGAACATTTTAAATGAATACGAGGGCTTCTAGATTCATCTTAAGAGTAACTCTCTAGATATTCATCGCAGGATTAAAACGTTAAACAAAGATGCATAGAAAAATAAAACAAGCTTTATACTAAAAAATTAAGAAAGTCTTATGTTTCGTTAGTCTCTTTACCATTTTCAGTTTTAACTTCATTAAAAAAGCGAGATAAAATTAAAATACAGATGTTAAGTACTGCGCTGCCTTTCCCAGGAGCGCTAACCGCTGCTAGTCGTGACTTTGTACACCTACACGTATCTCAATCACATGACCTAGGGGAAATCGCTACACGATCGCTGCACATTGAACTTTTTTTACTCCGACCAGCACTTCGTCAGACGTCACAGAGCGTGCTACTTTTTTTCCTCTCCATGATCTGCTTCCTGCACGTCCAGGACAGTCACCGAGACAAAGAAAACACAAAACATTTATAATCCTCGTGAAATAGGTATTCGATCTTCGTATGTTTTTCCAAATTCAACGTGGGAGTACAGGGTACTGTTTGTGTTCGCTGAAAGGGACTAGAATGCACACAGACTGTGTGCTTATGTCACTTTACTCACAAACTGAGTACATACTACCTTTTTCAGCAATACTAATTAAATCTACGTCGGTATTTCAGAGCCAATATAAAGACAGGTATGATAAAATATAAAACTGGAAAACAGGAATATAAAAGTGTAATAAGAACGAAGGAAGAGGGGTTGACTCTGAAAATTAAAAAAAACGTACGGTGAGGTCTATAAAATGTGTGTGCCCCTTGGGTAAAACATTAACAGATAACGTTATTTCAACCGTCAGACAAACTACATATTGAAGGAATAATCCAAAGTCGCAGAAATTGTTAAATTATCACGCATTACTCATTAGAGTAAATTATTTTTTTTATAGAAATATGTTTCTCAGAGAACTAGGGAATTATCTATTTAAAGTTAATGACAAACGTCAGAGAATGTGTAACAACATAAAATAATATTGTAGGATTTGAGGTTTTCACGGTGATGAGTCCAAAGATGTATGTCTTCTGGTTTGTGGCGCCGTGTAGTATGGTAGAAGTATAAGTTTACCAACGTTTCAGAGGTCCTTGCTGCCACCATCATCAGGGCGATGAGTAAACACCATTGACGTTTGTAAAATTCTACCAGACTTCACAGCGCTCTACAACCAAGACGACAGCCATCTCTAAAATAATATTAATATATAATACAAAAGAATATGAAGGTAACTCCAGTCATGTATTTATTACACCTAGTAACTAGAAACTATTTTAACGGGACAGCACGTTTGCACAGAAGAACCAATTAAATCAGACCGTCAATTACACACAATGTGTCATTAGCAGCCACAACTCTAAAACACCTTTGGTGGTATCACAAACACTGGAATAATAATGAATACGTTGACAGACTCTGGGACTTAATGTTTTGTTGTGTTATAAGGAGCTCAATGAGCTATGGAAACCGGCTACTACCCAAATTCAAATCCAACCTCCACGACGCCCACTCCATTATCTTCAGAGAAGCCCTGAATTCGGTGTGCAGGTAATGCCACTGTCAATATTTACGTTGGGTGAGATTAAGTTTAGGTTTCATTTATTTTGTGTTACTAAGTGCGAATAAATGCAACTGTTTAGTCTACAGAAGCTGTCACTAAACTGCATGTTTCAAGGCCATGGAAGGACTCGTCCCCTTACCGCGTGGCTCTAGGTAAACAGCACAGCGTTGCCAGATTTGCAATGTTGCGAGCTCCAAACTGCCTCCACTCTTAAGCAAGCGGCCACATTATTCTGTCGTTGCATCGTGTCGCATCAACCCAGAAGACAGTCACATTCAATTTTAAAATTCTTCCTTTCCCAGTGCACTGAAATGATTTGACAGACAAAAGGCAACGCTGCATGGGCCGCGCAAGCGTAGTAACGATTACCGCGCACTGGCGTGACGTCATCTAAACGATGTGTCTTCACTTCTCGTGGAGATAACGCAATCACCCCAAGGACAATACAACACGTACTAGCCTGATAGCCGTATTACATTGTACCATGTGCCCAGACTAACATCAGCTCATCATTAATCAATTAGGCCCACTAATTATGCAGCTGAACATTGCCACAATACCAAATCAATCATGTCAGCTATAGGCCTTTCAAGTGGCAATAATTCATTAATAATCTCACTTGATTATCAATTAATTATATATACATATATATAGTGTTACATTCACTATACATAAACTGAGAGTGTTCACAAGGAGTATATCTTGGTTTACAACCAAAAAACAAAAGTCAACCTAGCAAGATTGTCTAAAAAATTAACCCCCTTTGCTATTTTTGATTATACTGGGTTACTTAAACAATTCTGACCTAGCGGCCATAGTGTATTATCTGAGAGTATAATCTCGGTAGCCACTTTGGGAAGGGGGATGTGAAAGAACGACAAACATCCGGACAGACTGTAACACGATGAATATTCGAACCACGTAAATCCTCTATCCAGATAACCAACCTAATTGATTGGTCGCGTATGACGACAACTATATAAATAAAAACTACAATGCACGCTTTAAATTTTCACTGTCAGATCACATATACGAGGTGCGATCAGAACGTTTCCAGACTGTGTCAATAGAGGGCGAACCGGATGTAGTACGAGCTTCTGCCGCTAAGGGGTTGGGCCTACATTCATAGTGAATCAGTGTGCCAGCCGGCATCATAGAATTAGCATTTGTTTCTTAGTTACGGGCGTTTTGGTAGTGCATTACACCGACCCTCCTGCGATTTCGGAATGGCGTGTGCATCAAATTTTGCCAAAGACTCGCCAAAACGGCTACGGAAACCTATGAAATGCTAAAGCAAGCATTTGGGGAGTCCGCAAACTTTTGTGTGGCATTCACGTTTTAAAAATGGCCGAACCTCTGTCGATGATGACGAGCGTTCTGGACGACCATCTTCGAGCACAACGCCCGAAAATGTTACGAAGATCGACGTCGTACCATCAACGACTTGTGCGACATTGTTGGGATAGGCTATGGGACCTGTCAGCTGATTCTAAAGGAAGAACTCCACATGCGACGCATCCTGTCTGAGGACCAGAAGCAGAATCGACTTCTCGTTTGTCAGGAGCTCAAAGATCTTGCAAGAACCGACCCCAACTTCCTTTCTAAGCTCCGTGTGACTTCTTCCTCTTCCCAAAGATGAAAATTCAGCTAAAGGGAAGGAGATTTGAGACGATAGAAGAGATTCAGGCAGAATCGCAGATGGTGCTTGACAGGCTGACAAAGAAAGATTTCCAGGGATGCTTCCAGGCTTGGCAGCGGCGCTGGGATCGTTGTGTTCACTCCCAGGGGAACTACTTCGAGGGTGATGGATGAATTTAATACCTGAGATAAGTGTACGGGTTTTTATACGCGCAGTCTGGAAACCTTTCGATTGCACCTCGTATTAACCAATTCGCTATGTCCCAATGTTGACTTATGTAATTATTTATCTTGCTGAAATGTATTTATTATTGTCATTGAAATTGTGTATACATCTTTTTGAGACTTTTATAGTATCATGTTATTTCTTATTAAAATGTTTCTTTTTAAGTAATTTGTAATCGAAAGTACTTAAATCTGGGTTTTCGATTTGTTGTTACTGTACTTTCTCTGGTGTAAACTACCTTTTATTCTGCCTCTTGTTCCCTTCTGCTGCTCTGTGCTTTGGACTGGACCAGTTGCATTCAAATTCCACAATAAGCGACAGAGCGCTTGAAAGATGCTGGTCGACGCTTCAACGTGTGAGTTGGCATCTCTTTCGTTGTGTATAGTATTCTTCCATTACCTATTATTATTATTATTATTATTAATATTAATATTATACAATAGGAATTGCGGGGTAATTGTATCTATAAGTACTGTCGTGTGTGTTGTTATGCAATCGGTGTCACTAACGTCTAGCTGCATGTATGCTTTTTCTCTTATTTTGCATTTATATAAACGATATTAGACTGTGATGCAGCTAGGTACGTTGAGGGTGTATGAGAACAAATTATCGAGAATCAAAATTAAAAATAAAACAAAATCCATGGCATAACAGCTCCAGAGAGCCAAAGCCGACTAGCTTGACTGCTGGCCTCACGTTCACATGCCTAAGTAGAGGTGAACGATCATCCAACCAGATATAGGGTGACGTGTGGTCAGCACGACGAACCCCCAGCCACTGCTAGCTCTGCTGACCGGATTACGCTACTCATTGTAGCTCCCCAATTTCCTCACGATTCTGGATTGGCACCGGTCCCATACACTGGTCGAAAGCTCATGAGAAAATTTCTTCTCCCTCGAGACTCGAACCAACGCGCATTTCTTATCGCCGGTCCGAAGCATGATGCCTCAGACCAAGCGGCTAGTTGTATTAAAATTGATTAACACGAGAACAGATAAAATTACGTGACGTAATGTGTCATGGTTTGTATTTTTCACCCGTGACTGTAATTAATTCCTTTGGGATAAAATTTACGGTATGTGTTTCTTACGTGGAGGAAAAGAGAAGTGGTATACAATTTTGGTAGGAAATTATCGAGGGAAAAGACTACTCGGAGACCAAGACGTAGATGTGGGATTAAGATAAATGGGATGTGAGACGTTGACCAGGTAAGAAGTTAGCCATGAAAGCGTATAGGTTTCTTGGATGTAGAGCTCCACGCATTTTTATGAACAACACCTAATATCTAAAGACACTACTTCCTTTTTTTCTTAAATGTCCTTTTCTTTACAGGTGATGTAGCCAGTTTTTTTTATAAAGTCTTATACTTTAAGGTGGCAAGATTCTTAATTCAGTGATTCTGCTATGTAGTGTCAAAGAAGTGTTCAGTACTGCTATTTTTCGTAGTGTTTATTACAAGGAAAGTAAAAAGGTAGTTAGTCTAATTAGCATTTTTCTATTGAAAATTTGGTATAGTATTTTTAGTCCTACTTGATTTCGAGATTCAAAGGTAAGATTAGTGGCTTACACATGGTTTATTGTAATGTTGTCAATCTATTGTAGACGTTCTGTTCGTGTTCGTTGTATTGTAACTGTAGTGTAGTTTATATTTTGCTCAATTTCGTGTATCTAATAGACAGCTTCTCAGACGATTTGGTTAATATTGAAAGTCTAGACATATACACCATAAAATTACGGCCAAAGTGTTTGATTAACCCTCTTGTTGTCTGTTCCTTAGTAAACTGCGTTCTCACCCAGATATATCTTGCTCGCCTTATCTAAAAACGTAAGAAGGAAAATATTTTCCTCAATACCTCCAGACAGAGGATAACTCAGTCAGCATAATGGCTGACTACGGTTTTGACGACCGGGGTTAGAACCCCGAAAGGGGCAGTCGAATTTTTCTCTAGTCTTTGCGTCCAGACCGTTTCTGGGGCCCACCCATCCTCCTATCAAATGGGTACCGGGGTCCTTTCCCGGGGCACACCACTTACCTCCATCTAGTGCAGAGATCAAGAATGAGTACATGGCTTATATAGGGCAGCTTTACTTTTACTTACGTTCAGACGAATGTAGGGATAATTCCATAAGCACAAACCCCGTAACCACATGGCTTAGAACCCTGAAGCTCGTAGCAACATAAACGAATTGGGGATTACTGATAGAAATGGGCAGATTTGCTTGAAGATCGTGTAACCAACTTATTTGTGTCTCCAGTGGCTGCTGTATTTTGACGACAGTTTAATTAACCTTCTAAAGCCGAATGAGTGAGAGAGGTAGGAAGGGTTGAGGGAACCGCTCGTCTACCTGGTGAGAGCAGGATGGAAAGAACGTAAAACGCCCGAAGACAAAAATATACAAGAAAATATGTGGTTTCAGAGGAGAGAAACTGGGGACAGTGTCACTGAAATCCATTCGAATTTAGAATTTGTACAATAACAATGGGAGAGCGACATTTGGTAAAATTGTGATTGGGGGGAGCTACTTTAAGGCGTTATTTTGATATTAATATCAGGTGGGATACGTCAGAAGGATGCAGTGCAACGTGAAATTAGTGTAACAAATTAGCATTTGCTCCAGTAACCAGGAAATGCTAGTCTTCATGAGATTTAACAATCACAAAGATCAACTGGTTAATGTTTTTTTTATATATATCTTAATTGCGTCATGCTTGTGTTCTTCAATATAATAATTTATTCACCGTCTCTACACAAGCTTAAAGATTGTTAAAATCACATAAAATTATAACATTTCTTCATTTGATATTGTTACATTTTAAAATGACGACATGTTTCGATGTTCATCCCATCATCGTCAGGTCTATCAATTAAAATTAAAATCTGTTGCACTTGCTGCCCTGCGTATACTGATTTGTTCTACCCGTTAGATTTTTATTTGTTTGACTTCCAGGCCTCTTCCATTAAACTTGAAGGCTGCGCCTGGATGCCTTAAATCTGCAAAATCAATTTTAATTTTCAAAACGTGATTCTGGATAATGACATAGGAAATAGAATAATTTTAAAGAGTTATTATGCAATATATCGTAATACAAGCAAAAGAAAAGGAATCACAAAATATTTAAAGTATTAAAACATACCGGGTTGTATGTGATGTGCGTGTCCGATATTACGGAACGGTAGACTGCGACTAAGCTGTGTGTACCGTGTGTGGCTATATATATTGAGTGAAAGTTGTTCAGGGGGTTGGGTCGATGGACTGTAGAACATTAAATATCAAAAACAAAATAATAAAATAAAAATATTACTAAACAAAATACGAAACGAAGATAATAACGAATACAAACATAACGAACCATCACACCATTTCGCATGTCGCGTAAAGAACCTAACAAATATTCAATTCACACAAAACGAATATAATTTACTAAACAAAGGTTTAAAATACAATTTACATCACAAACAAAAAACATGGATCACAAATCTAGCACTGGAAGCAGAAACTGCAATAAATCTAATCCCTATACAAAAACAAGACCACATACGACACAAAATAGCTGACAAAATTGAACACCTAATTAAACAAAACAAAAAGAACGATCAATATAATAAAACACATATTAACGAATGGAAATTAATAAAAAATATCAAACAAAAGTTACAACAAAATAAACTAACAATTACACAAGCAGATAAAGGAAAAACCATCATAATACTCTCTATAGAACAATACCAAAAATACATTACTCAATTTATAAACAAAAATGAATTCACACAACTAACACAAAACCCAACACCAAAATACCAAAAGGAAATACAAAAAATAACCCAAAAATGTAATAACATTTTTAACCCTCCCAAAACACAATACTATAATCACAGCGCCACCGCACCAATCATCACAGGACAAATTAAACTACATAAGAACCCATATTCTATCAGACCATTAATAAATTGGACATCAGCCCCTGCATATAAAATAGCAATAAAAATATCAAACATTTTAAAAGAATACTGTAATCTACCAAATACGTTTAACATAACAAATTCTATAAAATTAATAAACGAAATCCAACAATTGAATTTTCATAATAATAAAAATATACAAATTTGTTCTTTTGACATCAATAATATGTATACAAATATTCCAACAGTCATGCTACGAGATATTGTAAGAGATATTCTAAATAGACAAAATATAAATACAGATCTAATAAATGAAATTACAAATATAACTAATATTATTATTAACCAAAATTATTTCCAATTCAACAATGAATATTGGAAACAAGAAACAGGATTACCCATGGGAGCTCCCACCTCAAGCATATTATCTGAAATATTCTTGCAATATCTCGAGCATGATTGTATAGTAAATATATTAAACAAACATCAAATCAAATACTACAGTAGATATGTTGATGATATACTCATGATTTTTGATGCAAAAAATACAAATATAAAAAATGTTTTAAATGAATTTAACAACATAAATCAAAATATACAATTCACTTTAGAAACAGAACAAAATAACAAATTAAATTATTTAGATCTAACTATAATACGAAACGAAAATAACTTCGAATTCAAAATATACAGAAAACCCACAAATACAAGCACCATAATTCATGCCTCTTCATGCCATCCAAATGAACATAAACAAATGGCTATCAATTACTTAATAAATAGAAAAAATACATATCCCATAACCACAATAAACAAACAAATTGAATGTAACATAATAAAACAAATTCTAACAGAAAACGGATATAATAATTACGAATTAAAACCCAAAAATAAAATAAACAATGTAAACAACATAAATGAAGACGAAAACGAAAATAAACAAAACAAATGGGCCACATTCACATATATAGGTAAAGAAACCAAATTTATAACAAAAATATTTAAAACAAATAACATAAAAATAGCATTTAGAACAAAAAACACAATAAAAAACATCTTGAAACAAAAGCCACAATTAGACACAAAAAATCAATATGAACAACCAGGAATATATAGGTTAAAATGCAATGATTGCCCGTTAACCTATATAGGCCAAACCGGACGCACTTTCAGTCAAAGATACAAAGAACATATAACAGCAATTAAACACAATAAAGACCATTCAGCATACGCAAAGCATATATTAAACACGGGACATGCATACAACAAAATAGAACACACAATGGACATTATAAAAATAGTACAAAACAAACGACACAGAGACACAATAGAAAAGTATCATATACAAAGAACACATAAACAAAATATTGCACTAAACGACAACAACATCTACGTGAACAATCCAATATTTAATGTTCTACAGTCCATCGACCCAACCCCCTGAACAACTTTCACTCAATATATATAGCCACACACGGTACACACAGCTTAGTCGCAGTCTACCGTTCCGTAATATCGGACACGCACATCACATACAACCCGGTATGTTTTAATACTTTAAATATTTTGTGATTCCTTTTCTTTTGCTTGTATTACGATATATTGCATAATAACTCTTTAAAATTATTCTATTTCCTATGTCATTATCCAGAATCACGTTTTGAAAATTAAAATTGATTTTGCAGATTTAAGGCATCCAGGCGCAGCCTTCAAGTTTAATGGAAGAGGCCTGGAAGTCAAACAAATAAAAATCTAACGGGTAGAACAAATCAGTATACGCAGGGCAGCAAGTGCAACAGATTTTAATTTTAATTGATAGACCTGACGATGATGGGATGAACATCGAAACATGTCGTCATTTTAAAATGTAACAATATCAAATGAAGAAATGTTATAATTTTATGTGATTTTAACAATCTTTAAGCTTGTGTAGAGACGGTGAATAAATTATTATATGGTTAATGTTATCTAAGGAAAATAATAAATGTTAATTATGATTATCATATAAAACATATAATAAGGAATAAATTATATGGGAAAAGTGAAAAGTTCTTGAATGGTAGAGCAGGTGGTATATGCAGGTCAACTTATCAATGAACGTTAAAGAGTTAATGGCTACATATTTTCCTAAAACCATATATTTTCCTAGCATACGTTTATTTACAATCTATATAATATTTGTGGAGAATGTATCAGAATTGTGACAGAAACCGAACTTTTATATGGCCTCTAAACTATCAGTACGTTATATCAATTTCTTGTCCAATACCGTGTAGCTCTCAAACGATCGACATTATTGCCAGTCATATCATACAGCATTTAATGTTTCTCTCTCTCCAATTTCTAACACAAAATAAAATTTATTCTTATCTCTTCCAGTTGCTGGGTATTTTTCTATGTATTTTGATGCATAGTTTCGTAATTATAGTTCATCCTTTCCTGTCTCTACAATATTTTGATTTAACATTTCATAATGACTTCAGATCTCGATACTCATACATACACGATATTGCAAAAGCCTGTCTTCTTGCACAGGAGATGACGAATGTGTTCCTCTTGAATTTGTCGTGAGATAACTACTTTATGTATTTTCACAATATATTGTAAGTAGGTTCTGACCTACCATGTCCCAGTTAACTCGTTGGTAACCAATGACATCTCGCTCTAAAAGAAACTGCTTACTCAGGTAAAAGTCTGCTACTGACTTCACAAAATTACAATCTGTTACAACAACAAATATAGTAGGTCCACTTTAAAATATGTTACTATCAATTTCTATCAAATTCTTACCTTCAGTTTCCATTATCATATTCACCATCTCACTCCACACTTTTTGAACTATTCAATGAAAAGAGCGTAGCGAAATAGCCTCAAATCAATCAGCCAGAGAACTTATCTAAATCCACGGTAAAAGCTCTTTCAACACGATTGGTATTCTCTACTGACTAGAAGTTCCATGTTATGGAACCAGATAGAACGGTCCGTGACGTATGCAGCCGAGTAGGTCATCAGCTGGAATTCCAGCAGACCGAAAAACATCGTATTCATTATGCTTTAATGTAAACTTGATGTGGCCTAAGCCTGTTATAACATAATAACAGAACAAGTATATGAATAACAATACCACGAAAAGTGTAGAAGCGGAACGCACACGTGTGAGAAATATATTTGTATAGTCGGCGCAGTGGTTTTTGGCCGGTGGAGAAGCTGGCGGGCGGGCCTAGTCTGTGTACCTGAGGTGGCACGGTCAGCGTATTTCTTTTGTTTGGGCGTTCAGTCCGATAAGCTCCTCGGTGCAGTCAGCATTATACTATCGCACTAGTGACTCGCTCCTAGCCTTCCCCTTGAAAATTCCACCGGCCAAAAACTACCGCGCCGACTATACTAAAGACCAATTTTCTTAACTGAGAAACGGAAGGGGGTTTAAGCATGCGCACAACACGTCTGCTGGGCCACCTACGTAACAGGTATTTACTTAACTCTAGCGGATATTACATGTACTATGTTATACTCATAAAACTAACCAGTGTTCCAAATATTTAACCAGTCAGTATATTTTAATTGATATTTAGCGTTTTAAAACAAGCCGAAAATCTGTTACATAAAACGTAATTTCATGCTTTTAAGATCGATTTGAATGGATTCGGGCCGAGCGAAGAACGTTGGGATAACGTAAAGCGTAGCACGAACTAATTTTCGAATTGTTGTGTCTCGATACAAATGTGTTAGACAAGGCTTGAGAGAAGATAAGGTACGAAAGGGACAGAAAATGAACTGGGGAGAGAATGATGATAAGATGAACAAATGAGAGTTATAAAAAGAAATGAAGGAGGAATAGAGTAAAAGTACGAAGGAGATAAATGAATAAATAAGGAGAGGAATGAGGAAGAGCATGCAAAAGAAAAGAATACGACAGGAAGGAAGCAAAGGAAAAACATAAATAGGACGAACAGAGAGGGTGATGAACAAAATCATTGCATGTTAAATTTCAACAGACTTTTGATACAGGTGACATGACAGAAGAATTTTCTTACAGGCGTTAGTATTTTTCAATTAGTTCAGATATTCCTTGCTTTAAAGAAACCCCAAAGTTTTATCACAGTGTTTGTAAACCCTTGCTAATCGATCTTTCAAACAATTCCTAACAAGCTACATTTTTAAAGTGAGTATTTGTAACACCATGCCCACCCCGCAAGCGGGAGGTCCTTCACAAGGCAGCAACATGACTTCCCGTGTCTGAAGAACATCGCGAAACAACTTCCGTACGTTGCCTCTGCAATATAACAACAGGTGGCTTGCATTCAGCGAAGATTTAGGATTTCACTTAAATTAGAACACTCGTCAGCAATCAGACCGCCTGAAGTGCAGGGCGAACAGAACACAGTCAGTGATGCACAAATCACGCAAAACTAATGGACAGGCATGCACCTGGTGTAAACTTTACAGTGACCAGAGTCAGTAAATATAAAACCAACACTTTTGAGGGATCAGGTCAATGCGCCTATTTACCGGATCATTAATTACGCTACAGCAAAAATTGAAGCGTAAATGTTGTAGCCACTACCAAGCGACATTATATTTGTGGAATGAATAACACTACAGAGCGTGTCGGATAGATCGATCAAGTATTTCTCGCAATTAAATGACTTACTCTGTAAGTATCAAAGGATTTTGTCATTTCGTTTCTGTATTCTGTGTATAAAAGACCTACATCAGTAAAATTTACCTTACAATACATTTTAACTTAATTTAATCTGTTTATCGCAAATGTACTCAATAAACAACTGTTTGTATGTTGCGTAATTAAACGAAATCAATTAAGAAAAACACTACAAGTGTGTGCAATATTTCAGTTTGTTTAGAGACATTATATGAAACGTACGAATTATTCCATGTATACTTATAAATGTCTTAATATTTTTTTCGAATTTATTAACTTGTTCCGTAAACATTTATAAGAAGTAAACCCTGCAGTTGATGCAGCGTTACTAGGTTATATTTATAAGTTTTTGTTTCAAAATTAATATTCTTCTTCCTACTGGGATTTCAGATTCTCACGGCGGCAAATATGAACATGGAAGCCCTGATAAAGGAGGCAGTACGCACCTATAAAATGTCAATATAATTCTACGAGACTATTCGACGCAGTATACCAGAAGATTCTCATCTTTAAATTTTATCAAATATTATTTAAATAGCTCAGATTGAGGAACAGATAACGAATGATTTAGGACGAGTTTGGAAGAGAGCAGAGGTGACTTGTTTATAAGGTAAATTCTTCTCATTAAAATTGTTTGTAGAGACTGAGTAAAAGAGGGGAAATCGTCTGTATCCGAGCTGCGATTTTAAAGTAGGGCACACGAGATACAAAGCATGAGTTCAGGACACAGGACAGCGATGTTCAGTACAGGACGTTCAAGTCAAGAAATGTAAAAAAAGAAAAGAATCTCATATTTGCTAACATCCCCAGATCTCGACAAGTTTCAGAAGAATGTTTTCCGGGTTCCAGGCCGTAAAATTCCACGACTTCCAAACTCACCCTACTGAAAATAAAGCAACGTCAAGGTATGTTAATGCGTTTCGAATTTCATCTGTAGGGAATTCACACAGATCCATGAGACAATATTTATGGCTTTCCCGAGAATTTCCGCAGAACGAACATAACTTACAATGCAAAAGTCACTGAAGACTGCACACGGATTTAGCATGACGGAGGGCAGTTCAATTTTATTTGTACTATAAATATATTTAAATTACGCCAATGGGGACTGAACAGAAGAGAAGAATATAAATAGTCTGTGAAGTTAACGGGGTCAATAACACGTAATGTGAACGCAAGAAAACGGGTTACCAATAAAAAATTTAAGAATATAAACCAAAAGGGCGGAGTAAAATAGGAAAAACCTAAAATCCGATGGACACATTGGACTAAAATGGTAATGGGCCAGTCCCATTGCCTGAAGATGAAAATAAAATATATCTGATCAAGCATTAATGTAATAATATTCCAATGAATAAACAAATTAAACCAGTAATCGTAAAGGAATAAAACAAAGTACATGTCATAAAAAATAAGACTCCAAATGCAACATTTTTATTCTTGGCATAAAAAATCTGTAATTTAAAGAATAAACACAAACTATAAATAAAGTATTATAATATCCAACCCAAAATAAATAAAAGTAATGATAACAACATACCAACTCACACTACGCCACGTCAATTTAATTGGATATTTAAAAACCTTCATGCGTTCAATGAACAATTCCACATTCCAAATATGTTTCATAGTTATAAATTAAAGGATTTAAATATATAGAGAATGGGCTCAGGACGTCTTCTACACAAGTTTCCCATCTAAAGCAGGCAACTGGGGAAGTCGAGATGGGCGCTTAATGCATCACGCATTGCGAAAACGTAAAATATGCGTAAAACGCTAGTTTTAAGCCCGAAGAAATGGGACAACTCGACCGATCTGGGCGTAAGTGTGAGGATAATATTAAAATGGATCTTTAGGAAATAAGGTGTTAGGGTGTGGACTGGATTAATGTAGCTCAGGATAGGGCCTGTTCGCAGCATGTTGTGAACACGGTAGCAAAACTCAGAGTTTTACAAAAGGTAAAGAACGGAAAAATTGGAATGTTTAAACTTCCTCTAGACGTTGCAGAAAGAGAAACAACTGAATGCTTGTTAACCGGGATAAAACTGTATCCTGAATTCTCAAAAGTAATGGAGATTGTAAAGAGGGTAGACGCTCTAAGGAAGAGTACCGTAAAGCGAGTTGCTGTTTCCCGTAAGCACAATGTTATAACTGAGGGTTACGTTCCTGAAAACAGACAAAGTATAAAAAAAATAGAAAAATATTTCCTTAAACGAAACATGCAGACAATAGAAACAAATTATTACACATGCTTGAAAAGAAATATGTCCTCTAACAACAACGCGAAAGCAAACAGATTTCTTGGCTTCAAATTTATCTCCTTTGGATTAAGAGACTTCAGGTCTCTGAAGTGGATTGAGGCACATTTTATGGAGACCGAAGAAAAGACGTTGGGATTGGGGGGGGGGGGTCATCAGGATTCTCCGCGTAATCATCAGATAGGAGGATTATGTTGGTTGGGGATTTGGGAGGGATTTTTTGAAGGGATTTTTTATGTGAAGGGTCCAAGTTTCCAAGCTGAGGGCAAACGTTTCGTTATAAGAGTTCGTATGAGCGAAATTTCTTAATGTTAGTTTTCCTAAAGCGAGGATCGACTGCACTCTAACGTCTACACGATGATGCGTCAGCGTCATGACGGGGCTAATACCAACCTCCCCCACCCACTTGACCGAGTTTTTACAAGTTTAAAGCGTAAAGTCATTCTAACTATACTCTTTCTGAAGGTGTGATAATTTAACTTACCATCTATATTAAACCGGTTATTATATAAACCACTTTCAGCTTTAATTGATTCGACATTTTACTCACAGAATACAGGAAGATAAACTTTCCCCTGATGTTCATTAACCACGATTCCATGAAGATATATGGGGTGTTAGGTACAGCTCCACTCTTACTTAACCGCGGAATTAGATCGAGGTGGGTGGTCAGTCTCACGCTCCGTCCACTTTCTCCTCAGGGAACAAAAACCCCGAGTACCCACTGGTTAGAAGTCTGGGTGGACCTCAGAGTCATTCTGGGTGCGATACATAAGACAAACATGTCTCCCCCAGCTGGGAATTGAACCTCAGTCGCCCAGCCTGTAGCCTACCCATTTTATTGTTTGAGATACTTTGATTTTGCCGAAAACATTTTGGTTCGCGAAATACACAACACGTATCGTAAGTAATCCTTAACAGCCTGACTTATGTTACGGGAAATACAGGTTTTTATCTTACAGATAAAATTTATCGATTAAATACAGTTGGTATGTTGAATTTAAGAGTTAGAATAAAATAATTTTAACCATATGACTGAGATGTACAAATTCACTGGTAACAGATCCCGAAGGCTCAACAAACAAATCAAAATCAGGCTCTGGAATTTATTTTAAAATTAATTTATATCCAAATACATATTCGAACGCATACATGCCACACCTACGCGATATTCGTTTGGCGAATATTAATGACACTGTTAGTATATATGACTTGAGAGCAAAGAATGATAACAGTGCCTAAAAGATAATGAAATGGAGAAGATGTGGAAGGAAGCGGTCGTGGATTACTTTAAGATCCTATACCGGCGGGTGTTCGAAGCGAGTGAGGAAAGCTACGATAAAATTCTGTCAGAATAATGGTTCTGAGGGCAGAGATTTTAAACTGGAACCTCCGGAATATATAATAGGTGGGTTAAACACTCGACCGCAATGATTCACAAAAATAAAACTATTTACAATGCACTTCATTTAACTAATTGCTAATTCAGCAGAGGAGGGATGTTTCTTGACAGTTGATACTTGCAAATCCAATTTGAAAATTCTGAACACTTACGAACAAGGTTTAACCTAGTATTAAAAAATGAACGCCACTGGTTCTAACCAGTGCCAGTTCTATACAGTTCTATACCGTGGAACATAATCCCTTGTGACGTTTCATTCAGCTACATGTGAGGGAACGTGTCTTACTCATATTTAGAATCGAAATTATTCCTATTTTCATGAAGCTGAGGCAGTCGTTTTATTATAAAATTAAATATTATGTTAATATAAATGCAAAATATAAATACTTATTTTATACATGTTTAGAGACCCACGTTACTAAAAGTGATTTAAATTTTAATCAATTATACCAACATAAAGTGATCTGTTCCCACGATAAAATAACGAAACTCGTAAAACATAGATGTCCGTGTATTTTTTTCGCAATCTGCTTTTAATTAAGAACTTAAACTCATGAAAACAACTCAAAATTCACCAGCGGCGGTTTCATAAAATAATCGTATGCCTCCGTGTCTCTCGAGATTCTTCATTAAAATTAGCAATATTATTTCATTTTACGTTTCTAGCCAGATGCTTAAATAACTGAGTGTATAAAGTGATATTTGTGACAGTAATATTTTATTATAATCTGGTATACAAACAGTTACGACGGATAATCGGCGCTCTACTCTACCACGGACGTACCAAAAGGCAGGCAACCGACGCTGAATGTCATCTTTATATTATAATTGCATATTTTATTATAACTACATAATTACAGCATATGTTGTAAGTGTCCCCCGCCTTTCAGTAGACATATACACTTTCGTAGAATCTTCGAAGAGTTGTCCCGTTGATTTTCAAGTTGAAAAATGGTTGACTTATGACGTAATTGCACCTCGTGCCTGTTAAACTACTTCATACGACTGCGTTAGGGTCAAACAAACTATTCACTTGGGAGACAGAAGACCAGTGTTGCCACTGAACACGATAAACTGAAAATTCCCTATCCCATTAACAAAATATTTATATCTAATCTTCGGGTTGTGTGAATTTTGTTACATTCCGTATAAAGGCGGTAAAATCAAGGAGGATCCAATTGACTGGATATGAAGTCTGGATTGTAGGAACAAAAAATGATTACAGAATTTGGGCGCGGAAACTTATCGGAAAGCAAAAGGTCACTAAGACATTTTTTAATCATAGAATTGGAATTTCAAATACAATTTTTATTGTAATAAACACACAGTTTTATTAAATGAAAGCGTAAAATAAAATGTCTCGGTCAATTTTAATGGGACCTCGTGAGCCAAATGGTAGCTGTTACGTATAATTTTTATTACACGAAAAGTCTCGTGTTATTAATACTAATATGCAGTATATACTTACATTGTGCCTCCAGACAACTTTGTACACCCATGGATTTGCGAGAATATAGCACTCCAAGTAGACATCTTCTCTGATGGAACTTCCATTAAGATTGCTTTCAAGTTCTAGTGCCGCCACGGGCGAATCTGTGAATAATAATGAATTTAGTTGAAAGGACAGCTTGGATTACCAGCAAGATGGCAGAGTACGTTGTTAGGCAAAATATTAGTTATCGATTCCTACGACTGATTTTTAAAATATTCGATTTCGACAAATCAATAAAAACTCTAGACACTGACAAAAAATTTACTTATTTAACGACGTTCTCCCAACTGATTGTTATACAGAATCAAACGACAGGATTACATAAATTTGTTAAGAGGGTCTGAGGAATATCATGAAAAGTAATTAAAGTTGGCAGTCTCGAAATAGAGGTTAGAATCATTAAACTCCTGAATAAGAAGTAAAAGTGCTCACTAATAATGTATAATGAGCGGTAACTCACTATTCCAACAAGACAAAATAAGGCGTCAAAAATCATGTTATTTGTTATGAATCTTTGGCTGACCAGTATTTTTTTATAGGTTTCCTAATAGACCTACATATTGATCAATAGTCAATACTGTTTCGGAAAACTAAATTCTTTCTTTCACCAGGGTCATGTTTCGGGGTAACTAAAGGTTTCCATCAACGCCCTACTGGCAACAGCAAATCTGTCAAGGAAGGAACAGTGTCTGCTGAAGAAGATGTTCTTTAATCACGTCTGATGATACAGAAGAACAAAAATTATTTAACGAGTAGATATTTAAAGATAGAAACGTTCACAACAGCTTTTAGCAACTTTAAACTATTTAAAGTGTATGCTTAAAGGTGACCTACCCTATTTCAGGAAATATTTAATTGTGAAATGTAAAATAGCTTCCAGAAGATTAATCAATTATATCCAGTTTCCTCAAAAAGGAATTTAAGTGTCTCGTTGAGGATCCATGAGCAGAAACTGTAACCAAGTACAGATAAAATGTTACAGTCTGTCTGAAACCTTTATGGAAGAAGTCAGTAGACGTTACTACTCTGGAACTCACGAGAACCATCTCAGTCCTACGTCACATCTGCTACTAAGATCTTATGCCCCGTCTCTCTTTATCGACCTCACTAGACTCAATTTCAGAAATACCTTTACTTGAATACCATGAAATATTACTATAATATACTCATAATATTCTTCTTGGTAAACTTAGAAACTTTGGACTATCACCCAGTTATGTTGATTGGTTCCATAGTTATCTTTCTGACAGGCAATCCTTTGTTCGTGTCTCTGGAACTCTTTCGTATCCTTATCGCGTTAAGTGTGGAGTGCCTCAGGGTTCTACCCTAGGCCCCTTACTTTTCAATATATTTATTAATGATATCTGCGACTCCATACACAATTCACAGTGCCTTTTATTTGCTGATGACTTGAAGATATATCGGAGTATTAGCGATGTTGATGACTGCAAACTGTTACAGAATGATATTTATTCAGTGCAAAATTGGTGTCTCGTGAATGGGATGCAACTTAATTTAAGTAAAACGACTGTTATATCGTTCACCCGAAAGACAAACAGTATTTACTTTACTTACAAATTGTGTAGCAATTTGGTGGCACGCTCTCATTGTGTTAAAGATCTCGGTGTTCTATTGGACTGTAAGCTATTTTCATCAGCACATTAACTACATACGAGGGTCGCTCATTAAGTAATGCCCCACATTTTTTTCCTCAGAATATATTTATTCAAGATGGCTGAAATTTAGTGACAATATAAATCAATGTTTCCTTTACACATACTCTTTTTCCACATAGTCCCCATCAACTTGTACAGTTTTACGCCAGCGTGGAACAAGTGCATGCATGCCTTGCCGGTACCAGCTCTTGTCCTGTGCACGTAGCCATGTCCTCACTGCTTGAATTACGCTCTCGTCATCTTCAAACCTTGTTCCGCGGATAGCATCTTTGAGTGGCCCAAAGAGATGGAAGTCGGAGGGTGGATGGGGCAGCACCGTCCAACCCAATTTGGTGATTTCTTCCCGGGTGCATTGTCGTGCAGGAGCAAAATTTCTGCTGGATGCTTGTGAGGCTGAACTCGTCAGAAATGCTTCTTGAGGGTTTTCAGGATCCTGATGTACGCGTCTGAATTGATGGTCGCACACATCCACAAGAATGACCCCATCACTGTCCCAAAAGACAGTCATCATGACTTTCCCGGCGGAGGGAGTTGTCTTGAATTTCTTCTTTCTCGGTGATTGAGGATGATGCCACTCCATTGACTGCCTTTTTGTCTCCGGCTCAAAGTGGTGTATCCAGGTTTCGTCACCTGTAATGATCCGGGACAGAAAGACCTCTCCCTCAGCATCAAAACGCTCCAACAATTCAGAAGAAATCGTTTTCCTTTGAATCCTGTGGTCTGCTGTGAGACTTCGTGGAACCCATCTTGCGCACACCTTTGAATATGCGAGAGCCCGGATAATTGCAATCACACTTCCATTGCTGACTGAAAGCTGTTGGGCCAATTGTCGAGTTGTGATGCGCCGATCCTCACGAATAATGGCATCCGCGCGGTTCAACATGTCTGGAGTGATGGCTGTGGCAGGACGCCCAGAGCGCGGCAGATCATGGAGCTCGGTTTCTTCACTTCCTGAAGCTTTAACTCTCTTAGCCCAGCGACCAACAGTGCTCCTATCGACTGCACAGCTTCCATACACAGCACACAAACGTTTATGAATGTTCACCACCGTTTCTTTTTCAGCAAAAAAGAATTCAATTACAGCTCGTTGCTTGTAACGAGAGTCGTTCACAGACGCCATTTTAACAGTTCACTACAGCTCCGCCATCGGTTGGAATCATTTGAAACTCCGTACACGAACGCGAGAAACATCAAATCTCAAGCATGTAAAAGTACACTTTTCTATCTTCATTATTGGCTGAGAAAAAAAATGTGGGGCATTATTTAATGAGCGACCCTCGTATATTCACATAGCTTAAAAATGCTTGGCTTGATTCGGTACATTACTTCTTCCTTCTCCACTGTTCATAGCGTATTGGTCTTGTACAGTACTTTAGTCCGTTCCAAAATTGAGTATGCATCCGTTGTTTGGAACTCTATTACTAATACTGTTTCCTTTAAATTGGAAAGGATTCAAAGGAAATTTGTAGCTCTGTGTTACGCTAGATTCTTTAATGGCGTTTGTGCCTATAATTATGATGAAATATTAGTTAGATTAAATTTCTTATCGTTACATTTAAGGAGGAGGCTTTTGGATGCGCTTTTCCTCATTAATGTTTTTAAAGGCAAAATTAATTGCTCATCTGTTTTTGATACAGTTAGTCTCTGCATACCCACCAGGTCTATCAGAGACTACTCTACCTTTACTGTACAACGTAATTTCAAGGTCAGTCCCTCTGCCAGATGTGTTTCTGCTGCCAATGCAGTCTGTAGGAGCATCGACATCTTTAACAAAGATCGTATTTTGCTTACGTAAGTTTTTTCTGTTTTGTTTTATTTAGTATTATTAATTGAATTATATGACTTAGGTATATTTAGTTTATTTACTTATTAATTATTTTGCATTAAATTAACACTGTTATTTTTTTGTTTTTGTATTGTATTGTTTGTATTGTTAGTGCTTGGCTGTTATTGGCCTTTTTGGCTGTTGTTCAGCACTTTAATAAATTAAATGAATTGAATTGAATTGAATTATCATCATCATCATCAATAGATGAATTGAATTAAATTGAATCACTTACCCACTGATTGATATTAAAAGTATTTACCAAGTGTTTTACGATAAATTTTTACAATCTCAAATGTCCAATAACTGTGTATGAACTATGTTGGACAAATTCTATGTAGACTACAAGGATCTTCACTGTAAAGGGATATTTCCATTTAAAAAGCTGCAGATTATGGAGCCGGTATCTATTAGGCCCATCACTGATACTTCAGTTCCGGGATAGCTCAGTCAGTATGGTGACTAGCTACGGGCTGGACGACCCCCGACGACGGGGCAGAGGATTTTTCCTCTAGCCTCTGGGGCCCACCCAGCCTCCTCTCCAATGGGTACCGTGGTCCTTTCCCGGGGGTAAAGCCGGCCGGGGCGTGATGCTGACCACTCACCCCCATCTAGTGCCGAGGTCAAGGAAGAGAGGAGCTATACCTCCACTCACCCCAATGTGCCTACATGGCGTTAGTGGGACAGCTTTACTTACTTACTTACTGATACTTCAAGCTGAATGTAGATGCTATGGTTACATTTACATATACAATACCCGTATTACCTTCTAGTACGATACTTCTATCCCTCTTATGACATGAATAATTCATTTTAATCTCACATAACAAACAAGAGTCCGGTACACTCTGAATTTAAGAAAACGGCAGTGAAAAAATAGTATTGCCATTGAGTACCCACGCTTTCCAAACACGTCAATTGTGATTTTGGATGTACCTTCCTTTACATTAATTTACGGTATACTCAAATATATTGTTACAAAGCTCATAGAGCCACACGTAACACTGCGCAGTCATAAACACATTAGCAGTGTGTATTTTGCTAAATATATAGCACACCATTGATTTAAGGCGCGTGAAATCTGAGCACTGGAACAAAGGAAAAAATAGACTAAATAAAGATCGTGTTAGAACGATGAATTGCATTTAGACACCAAAGACCTTCTTGCGTAAACCCAGTCGGAAAAAGAATACCAGTTAGGCCACGAATGAGGCAACTGGACGGATACAAACTTGAGGTCCAAGCAGGTCATTTACTGGTGCATCTTCGGAAGCAGATGAGGAAACGTACGCTCGGCTTGTCAAATAATAGCTCACTTTCTTTATGGAACCCAAAGGCTCATCACCCTGTTCACAAAGGCCAACCACCGGACTCTATCCTGAGCCAGCTGTATCCAGTTCGCTCCATCGATTCCTATCTCCCTAAGGTTCTTCTTAACGTGTCATTCCATCTACGTCTAGGTTTTCCCAGCGGTCTCCTCCCTCCGGTATGCCTAACCAATACCCTGTAAACACCTCTTCCCACCTCTATGCGTGCTGCATGTCCCGCCCACCTCATCCTGCACCCTAACAATATCAGGTGATGAGTACAGGCTGTAAAACTCATCGTTATGCAATTTCTTATGATTCGTCTTCCTCCCATTTAGGCCTAAATATCTTCCTCAACACTGTTCTCAGAAACCCTCAATCTATGTTCCTTCCTCAAAGATAGAGACCAAGTTTCGTACCCATACAGCACAAGTGGCAAAATTACACTTCTGTGTATTTTAACCTGTAGTGTTTTCGGTAAGTGACAAGAGGACAAAAGATTTTGGACTGAATAATAGCAAGCATTGCCTGAATTTAATCTGCTCCTGATTTCGTGATGAATGTCATTCTGACTTGTTAGTGTCGTCCCCTGTTACTTGAATTCTGTCACATTTTCGAATGATTCATTAGCTGTCCTCATACTCTGGTTCTGTTATGAATTCTGATGCCGACAAGTGATCATATACTTCGTCTTCTCTGCATTTACTTGTAGACCAACATTCATACTGGCCCTAAAGAGTGTTTCTGTGTTCGCTTACATTTCGCTTAATATAAAGAACGTATACGTGAGTAAATGTTGTTCTTCTGTGTTTTTGAGCAGATGCCAATGTTTCGGTAGAATATACTGTCTCTGTATTCAGGGCTAAAAATGGACACATCTACACAGCGCCTAAACGCAGGACATCAACATCAGTTTCACCGTCGTTAAAACATCATATCCCAAACACATAATTATTTCACTAATTATTATTACTGGGCAATCACTGAAATTACGTCAAAGATCGTGTCTTATAAGGAGTTTCACTCACTGTTTAGTAATTTCTTAAAACAAAGTTGTAATGCGGTAGAGGTCGTAATTATAAGGGGGTTTGATTCTGATCTGAACACGTTCGTTCACACGTCCCTTGTTTATTGGCAATTAGCAAACTCGTGATATGTTGCTTTATTACATTCTCACTAAGACCGCGCAGTAATTGGAGAGTAGGAAGTGCATCCAATATGCGTATACGGACTGTCTTGTTCAGTCAAAGACGGTGATAATGTTACACCACTCAGTCTCTAGCAATGCTACCTTACACGTTATTATAGTACATTCAGGACATAAAATAGGCAATTTTGCTTATGAAATTAGTGTTTCAACAACGTACAGCGAGACAGCCCAGGCGCCAAACCTGTAGCGCAGGTATATTCACCTGAAGTTAATAACCATAAAAGCAAATTTTCCAAAATGAGTGTAACCCTTTCTGTTTTTGTGTGCCTATAATAACTCGTGATTTAAATTTGTGAAAAAAGTGATAGTGGAACGACGGTTCCGGAGAATTTGACGTAAATACGTCTATACGGAAAGGAAGTTCATATATTGGCTTTATTCTAAATATTTCCTTTATACATGCTTTACAATTGAGATAAGTTTGATAACAGATGAAATAATTCTTGAGAAGCTGAACAACAATCAGTTTGTAGAGAATTCAATTCCAAATAGTTAAAATTCTCGACACATTCTGACCTCACAATTGTCTGCATATTCCAGACTATTTTCATTTCTTACATGTTACTCGGGGCGGAATTCATGGCTTCCTTGGAGTATACTGTGGCAGTATAGTGACTAGCTATGGGCTGGACGACCGGGGTTCGATCTCCGACGGGGGTAGAGGATTTTTCCTCTAGCCTCTGCGTCCAGACCGGCTCTGGGGCCCACCCAGCCTCCTCTACAATGGGTACCGGGGTCCTTTCCCGGGGGTAAAGCCGGCCGGGGCGTGATGCTGACCACTCACCCCCATCTAGTGCCGAGGTCAAGGAAGAGAGGAGCTATACCTCCACTCACCCCAAGCGCCTACATGGCGTATAGTGGGACAAACTTTACTTTACTTACTTTACTAAAACAGTATGAAACCACTTTATTCGGTTGCTCACATAATAAAACATACCAGTGACGCATCAGATGAACTGAGGTCATTGCACTGTAGGACTCTTCATTAATTTCATTAGCAATGGTTCGTGAGTTTTCTATCAGGTCAACCACGCATGAAGTCCACTCTGACAAACTTTCTGACGTATCAGAGTTCACTACAACGCCACGCAAAACAAGTCAAGAGAGCCATTGTTCACTTTAATATCGGCGACACTGACAGAGTTATCATCCATGTGAATTGCAAATTAAAACACGAGGTAGACATAACATTGTCACAAAATGCAATGCTGTGTTACCTGCAGTAACTTTCAAGATGTGGCTTGAAATGTCTTAGAAATTATGGCACAGCGAAATTATTTTTGACGTAAATACGTCTATAAGGAAGGGTCATTCGGCAAACAAGTGTGACGAAAAAGGGAAACGAAAAAGTGTAACCTGGTTACCTAGGAAACGTCGTGTTTACTCGTCATTATTGTTACCTAGAAAACGTCATCTGTTTACTCAGCATTGTTGTTACCTAGGAAACGTTACATTACATTACATTTCATTTCATTTCATTACATTCAGCTACCACAGAGCCATCTTAAGCGTAACTAATTCAAGTTGAATAAGCAATGTCTTAATCAAACTTATCTCAATTGTAAAGCATGTATAAAGGAAATATTTAGAATAAAGCCAATATATAAACTTCCTTTCCGTATAGACGTATTTACGTCAAATTCTCCGGAACCGTGGTTCCACTATCACTTTTTAAACTGTTATTACTCAGCAAAACTCGTTTGTTTAATTTACTCCACAAGATTTTGTAAGAAATCGTCATTCTTATCTCGTATAACGTATTGATTTGAAAATCCCACCATACAATGTATTCAACATATAAATTATGTCCGATATAAGCCATTGCAGATGTAAACTTAACCCCCTCGCTCTCAGCCTATTTCCACTGTTCTGGTCGACAACACTCGGGCCAATTTTCACTTATTTACAGCTTAAAATGTAAAACTTCACCCCAAAAAGACTTTTTGACACATACAAATGAAAAAATCACACCCTAAATACTGTAGATTTGGAAAAGAAGTCTCATAAATTCTAATGTCATACTTAACTTACAAAAAAATTGAGAAAAATTGAAAAATGATATCATAGAAATTTCATTTTCAGGAGGTAAAAACAAAAACTGTTTTTATTTTCCTTTTTTATCACTCATCCTGCAAGAAAGAACATTTATTAATGCAAAAATCTGAAATACGTTTGTTGCATGTGCTGTTATCTGGCCCTGAACTACAACAGTTTTTGTAAAACAATGTACACGTAAGTTTGAACTTGAAACAGCTATTGCCTAGGTGAAAAATTTACAATAAATTCAATTCAATTCTATTCAATTAATTTATTTAAGTGTTTGCCAACAGCAAGAAGCCAATAACAGGCAATGAAATTATATATAACACACTACAGAAAACAACGAAAAAATATAATAAGTACTACATAACCCTTATATTAAAAACAAAATTACGAAGCTATACACTTACCTTAGCACAATTAAACCGAAAACCACGATAAAAATACTTTAAGACGCTACGAGGTAAACATATGAGCTCAACGTATTTCATTTGTTCAAAAACCATTTTTTGTTGGCCTTTAGGAGCCATCTCCTGAGGAAGATATGAGTTAAAGTCGTTTAAAATAAATTATAACTTTATAGTAATGTGTACACATTTCAAAAAAAATTTACATTTGTGCACAAAGTATGCTAATTTGCCATTTCTGAATAAGTATTGTTAAATAAAACAGAAATTGGTTGTTAGTTTTCAGAACTACTGCAAGCATAAGTATCCTGATCACTGGATCCAACGAATGAGAGAAAAATGTCTTAAAAGCCTCTAGTGAACAAAGTCAGTGTACTGCAATTTAGATAAAATGCTTTTTCTCAGTGTCCATGTCATACGATACAAATCTACATAACCTACTATGTCATGCCATCCAACCAACTTCACGCCCTCAGTCTCAAAATTTCCAGCGCCTTCCACCCGTCTCCGGAATTTCATCTCTCCGAAGAGTAGCAGCCCAGCAACGAACCCAAACCCATGAGATCACAGCTGTCCGGAGAGACGGACAAGAAGGATAACATTTTGTAACTATGATGATGGCGTCAATTATGTCAGAGACGGGTAGACTGCTTACAAGAACAGGAGATAACGATATGACCTGAAATGTTCAACGCCTTTCACGTAAACTCGAAACACTAACCTGTCAAAGCAGTGATATATATATAAAATATGCACGTGTGTGTGATCACTACTTAACAATCTGCATCGAAGTCTCCAGAAATATATACAATATTATACTATTTACGTGTATTTCCTCATTAATGACTCTAGGCGGCAGAATGTTCTATTTTGCACGTATTCAAACTTCATACACATATTTATACAGGGTAAGTCAAAAATAGCTTCACACCTTTGGAGAACTGTAACCGTGTTACCTACAGAAAAAATGTGCTGATATCAGCTGATATATTTAGGGCGTAACCTCAAGTTTCGTTTGTTTGTTGTAGTTCTTCACATTTCCGCTGAGAGCGCTTGTGAATTGTGGAAAACAAAATGGAGACTTATAATGGCGAGGAAAGAGCACAATGTGTGTTCTGGTTCGAACAAACAAACAGTGTAACTCAATTTCAGCAAGATGGTGCACTACTTCATTTCCATACAGATGTCAGAGCATGTTTGGATCTCCACTTCCGAGGTCGGTGGATCAGGCGAGCAGGTCCAATCGCTTGGCCACCTCGTTCACCGGATCTCACACCAGCAGATTTTTTCCTGCGGGAATACATTAGGGATCACGTTCACCACCCACCCTTACCCAACGATCTTAGAGAATTACGGAAGGGAATTCGTTTGTTTGAACCAGAACGCACATTGTGCTCTTTCCTCCCCACTATAAGTCTCCATTTTGTTTTCCACAATTCACAAGCGCTCTCAGCGGCAATGTGATGATCTACAACAAACAAACGAAACTTGATGTTACGCTCTACAGATATCTGCTGGTATCAGCACATTTTGCCTGCAGATAACACGGTTACAGTTCTCAAAATGTGTGTAGCTATTTTTTACTTACTCTGTATATTATTGTACGTCTTTACAGAGTAAGCAAACACTTCATGTCTTATTATTTAAAACACATATAACACTTAGCATTTAATGGACACATAACATGTTTTGGGTTCAAGAACACATCGCCAGGTCCCAATTTATCTTCTCGTATCACTACACTATTGGTGGACACTATAAAACTATAATAGATATCTTGGAATTAGTTAAAAGTCTTTTAAACTGTATGTTGAGGGCCATTTGATTTTGTTCGTATAACTGAGTATAACAATATGACACAAAACAATACAAAATTAGAGATTAAAACCTGTTGTGAATGGCCACTGATAAATTCCCGTCACAATATTATTGCCACTAATTAAATGCTGTGTGGTTCATCAAAGTACACCATCAGTTATGTTTAAATGTTGGAACCTCTCCGCGTAAAATCGAGGCATGAAGGTTATCGTTGTCATTAACATGTTTTAGTATTCCGCAGAGCGGGAGCTGATGTAGAGAAATGACGTCCACACTCTGCAGATATGAATTTTGAGATCCTGATATCGTGTTGTGGTCTGTCTGGTGGGAGGTTTTAGGTTGTATTCCCGAAACATGTCATGCATTAAATACTAAGATATTAAGTGTTAATTTCATACAAATACTTTTAGCGAAGACACTAAATGTCTCAGCAATAAATGTTAAGATAAGGGAGCACATTAACACAGAAATTTATTTCTGCATTATATATTTATCGAATTCTTCGTACATTTAAGTCGATGCTAAAATGTACTGTCTGTAAGTAAAGTCCAGTATTCAAAAAGGAAGTAAATGCTAAATACGAAAGCTGAGAAGCCAGTTGCGGCCGAAGGAACATAACCATAAGAAAACATACTTTCGGTTCCAACTTAAGCAGATAAGACTGTAAATCTACTAGGCCTGCTTGTGTATCGATTAAGACATAAAGTGCCAATAAGACAAATGTATTCAGAGGAAAACAGCAATAAATAACATATATTTAAGATAAGTTTTAGTTTTCCTTCAACGAAAAGTGTTAAACGAACAGTTTGTATTCATTGCAGTCGCATATTCGTTTTCTCACGCGACAGTTCTTGGGCACACTCCACTCCCATTCCGTACACCGAACCATTCTTTCCGTCTTTTGTCCAGAAGTCACTCCACAGGCCATTTGTTGTGTAGGAAATAGTCGCTTTCTGCTTGTAAGCTTTAATGCACTACACCCACTAGCCATTTTAGAGCGCGTGCAAAGAAACTGAACTCAGCATAATGTGGGAAATGGAAACTCTGCTCTTTTACCAGAAAAATAATCTTTTATTCGTTAACAATAGATTCCGCCTTCGGAGAAGAATTTTAAAACTGGTTGAGCTCATACAGGGGAGTTTAAGTGATATTTTTTTGTATTTATTAATTTTATTTCAACTTCAAAGTTCAAAGCTGTCGATAAAAATTTTGGACCAAAAAGACGTGGAAACAATCTTGTCATGTTTTAAAGAGTTTAATCAACTTTTGACTGGGTGAATTGAGGAAAGCTATTAAAAACCTGTCCGATGATACGGTCTTAGGTTTGAGAATCGAATCCGAGATCTTTGCAAATAGCAGATACAGTGATAACCACTACATCGTGGCATTCTGAGTGGTTAAATTATACGAACAAATTGCTGGAGGCAAATTTCTTGATCAGCAGAACGACAATCTACTTATTAAAAACGACTCTACTCCATGGAGATAGACAGTACAAGATACAAATCATAAGCATAACCGATTCGCTTGTTCCAGGAATAGATCTGCATGTGTGGCACGAGACTTTAACACAGACGTAATACACGCGTATAACAACTTAACTGAAAACCCAGTTCTGAGTATTAAACTAGGGTATCTGGCAGCCTTTATTATAACAGTAGTCTATTTGCAATAAAAGCGTTGCTACAAACGTTATCCTAAAGACTTGGAGGAGACTGAATGATGACAAGCTATTAGAAAAACTCTTAATCAGCAATAGTCTATCGTAGGAACACAATATATAAGAGTCTAAAATTAACAAATATTTGGTAATTCATTCATAATTTTCCTAAGTTAATGTACCATTCTGAGACTATGTAAGATACCAGACGAGGGAATCTGAAAATTTTTACCACAATTAACATGAAAAAAAAAGCTAACTGTGAAGAAAATTATCAACAGATTTGCTTCTACTATGAAGAGCCAAATCAGGAAATTTTATGCAATGCTTAAAGACTACTAATAGCAAAGCTTGGGCCGTTCATTTCGTGTGATGTTTTGCCTTACACGAACAATTGCACTTGATTGGGATAAAAGACCAACTAGCCCCACGGTACGGAAACATCCTTCAATGTAGCTAAGTATTCAGTGTCTCAACACTCTTTGGGGCGTACAAAAGCTATTCACACCTAATCCAATCCAGTCCACACCGAATTTGTCTAAACTCCATTTAAATATTGTTATAAAAAGGCAATCGATAGTCCGGGTAACATTCGAAACGGATACCGCTGGAATTTAGTACCGTAAATTTACAGCTGCACTAACTGACTTGATGCAATTTTAAGGAATAGTTTTATTGTGACCTAACTAACCGGATGATGGCCACTCAGCATGTTAAGAAACCTTCTAGGGAACTCACATCAAGGAAATATAATAACATTTCTTTCTGCTTAACCTAAAATTATTACTGATGCCTTTGCTAACAATTTAAAATCCATTTTTATCACATAATGCCCGACTGTTATTCCATTTTATTCTACCACGAAAGATTTTGTACCTATGACGTAGATCACTGTCGTTGATGAAGTGGAAAGGGCTATAAAATGTCTTAAAAATCCAAGAGTGGTGGCTTAGATAGTATTACATAATTCATTATTAAATATTTTCTCATACATTTACTCCATTTGAACTTGTATTTTAAAGTCATATTTACAAGTAAGACCTTGCTGTCTTTGTGGAAACAGACTGCTTCTTTTCGAGTGTCCGAGAAACGTAGTAGTAAAATAGTCAGTACAGTAATCAATTTCGATAATTAAAATATTTTCCAAAAAATTATAATTTATTATCATGCCTATTTTCTAAAATACAGGCGTATTCTTTCTCAGTATCGCTTGCGAAAACATAATTTTATCTTGATCTGTTGGTTACGTATCTCAATGGGTACTGTTGTCTTCGGTATCGTACATATACGTATGTATGGTAAAACTGATTATGAAAATTTTTATTTAAGTAATGCTCTTGACATTTTTCTTCGAAATTTACTTTATCGTATAATTACTAGCTTCAAACTAGCCTCTACGACGACACGTTCAGTACTATCTGACCGATGGGCAGTCTTCTGTTTACATTTCTGGATCCATTTCACGTTCATATGTTTGAATTCAGGAGTTCCACAGGGATCCATTTCAGAACCTTGTTTGCTCATATATCCATTAATAATATATGTGTCTCTATTCACTATTCTAAGTGGTCTACCTCCTGTTCGCTGACGACTTCAATATATATCGCAGCCTTAATAATGGTTATCGGTGAAAACTTTTGAATATAATACTGATTCTGTGCAAAATTGGTGTTCAGAAAATGGTATAATTCTTAATGTTGATGAAATTACGAATATATAATTTCCTCATAAGATAATCAGAATTAACTTTGCTTACAAATTATGTAAAAATCCAATTTTATGTTCCTATTGTGGTAAAGATTTTGATTACGTTCCATTTTTATTATCACATTGGTTTAACAATTCACCAGTCGTTGGCTGTTTTCTGTATTCCCTGTGTGTCCTTCACTACAGTCTTCCTTACTTTGGAAACACATCCAACATTCGCTGTCACGTCAATATGGCTACATGGCGTAACATTTTCTTATTGATAAAGTAAGCGTGTAGCGCCGTAACAGCTGCTTATACATAAAAAAAACCTCCAAAATTTGATACTAGAAACAAATGGTTTGTAACAACGTTTCCCGCTTTACATTTTCCGTGTTTTGCAAAATAAAAGAGTTCTTCTATGGCCCTGAAGTTACGCGGAAACCTGTATGTTGTGCGAACATATGGCGTACAAGGTTATGCTTCACCCGTATGTATAACTTCCTGTCTAGAAGAACTCATCTTTCAGGTGATATTTGAGGTTCTCACGGCGACAAGAATGAAAATAACTATCTTCTAGAGCAGAGATTCTCACCCTTTTCATTGGCGTACCACTAAGTCTAATTTAACACATTAAATGAAACATTAAACAAATGCGTTCAGGGAAAACTTATTTATGTAAATATTCCCTTTTGATTTTCTTACTTAGTTCGTGTACCACCAGTGGTACGCGTGCCATAGGTTGATAAACGCTGTTCTAGAATATTTCACCGTGTGGTCTGGTAAATACTGATCGACCGACGTTTCAGGGGACTGAAAATATCTGACTACATGGCGCAATACCCCAGAAGACAGCCAACTTATTTTACAACCTAAGTGTTGTCTGTTTATGAAACCCTGGCTAAATGTCATTACGAATTTATTGTATAATCTTTCGTGAACACGTATATCACTTCAACTTCACTAGAGCCATTCTTAAGAAGCTAGTAGTCGCTCAGCTACTTTAAAAATAACCATCATTTACGTATCCAGAAAGTTCAGCCAGTCACTAGACCTTACCTTGGTCAGATTATTAATTATTTAGTCTTACATTAGCTTTGACACGCAGCTTTTTCGTTTATAAAACAACACCCTCGTACCTACACACACAACAAATAAAATAAATAAACTGAGTTCAAGCACATTAAATACTAGGTCGTAACTACACTTGAACAGGCTGCCAATAACGATTTCACCGTGAAAAGATGGCTCAGACGTCCAATGCTGTTTTCTCAGTGGACTCACATAATTGCCAGCTGCCAATTTGACCACGCTAAACTAAACCCTAAATTGTCTCCCGTCAGACATAACAGGAACGCCTCTGAATAAAATACAGGTACGCTTTAGTCTCACGATATTAAAACGCAGTGACTAATATATTTAGGTATAAACGCTCTATAATAGATGAAACATTCCATATTGACATTTAAATGTCATTAGAATTCAATCTAAGGAACTTGTCTAACACGTCTGAATTATTTTAAGTATATTACGAACTCCACGGTTGTTGTTGTTGTTGTTTCTTGGCTCTACAACCCGGTTGTGGGTTTCGGCCGCCTCCTTTTTCGGAGGTTTCTTGGTCTTGAAGTGTGCATTTATGAGTAGTGAGTGACCAACCCACTGACTCTGTACAATTTCTACTCAATTCTGATTTGACTGCCAGAGCCATCTGGTAGTTAATCAGGAGACTTGGGTAATAAATGGCCGCTGAATTTTTGCTTACGAAACATCTCGTATCATGCTCGTAAGTTTATTTTACATGCCGTGAATCAACGACATGGGATAGCCAGCTTTACTTCCCCTCCGAAGGAAGTTATCACCCTTAAAAATCCATCGATCTCGACTGGGATTGAACCCGCGAACCTTGGGTCCAGTGGCGAGCACGAACTCCATGGTGGTCTTTCTTAAAAAGATAACTGTTCAGTTGTTGAGGATATTCCATGGTCTTGTGGAACCTATGTTTCATTATCGTGTTCACTACAAAATTCTTATCAACCCGATTACAGTTCACAACTTCACACTGTTTGATATAAATCTTAATCATCTCATCTAAACCTGGGCCCCGTAAGAAGCTTAACATTAGAAATGTTATGATGTGTGCTACATCTCCTGTCCATCCCATCCTCCTTTCTTCAAAAGTATTTGTTGAAGGTCATAACCTCAGAAGATTTCAAAATGCTTAACTGCTGATATTATTCCGTCATGTTCGGAAATCTGTTAGGAAAATGTATAATCGCCTGCAGGTTCAGTGTACCTAAAAGTCTAATACTAAACTGTATAACCCAGAATGTTTACAATCATGGCGTTTCCCCTCACTCTATTTTTAATATCCTGATTTCCCTTTAGGTCTAATGAGAAGGCACAGTCTGGTATAAAACTGCATAACCTTTATGACCGAGCATTGATGTGGCATTGCAGTTTCCCATTCGGAAAACTCAAGTTCGATTTTGGTACGGGGGTCTGCTCTACTGAGTCTTTCTATCTTCACAGAAATTTCACGTTTCAAAGGTGAATTATCACACACAATTTACAAATTTACATTGAACGATGCCTGTGTAGTTCCAACCACACAAATTCGCACGACAGCCAACTTGGTAACATTAATTTTCGGAAATATACGAAATCAAAACCTTAGAGCTGACGTGGTGTGACACGATGATCATATTAAAGCGAGACTGGCGCATAAATATACAGACGACAGGTACCAAACCCATCTTTCCTTACACATTGGGGCGAATGACACATTACTGAAGCTCAAATAAATTTTATCGTTTTTCAAAGGACAACTTACAGCATGAAACAATAGGTGATGATATAACGTGCGGACCCGTTTAGTACCTACAACTTTTATCTGTATAATTTATCCATATGTCGGATATAGATTGTTTGCTGTAGGCCTTTATCTAAAGGGAGTCTCACTTATCGCGTAATCCGCCATGATAGCATACCGCAGAAGCAGCAAGCGAAATGCCGGGAAATGAGTTAATCACAAGGCAGAACAAAGCCGTCGCATGCCAGTAGGTGAGTTCCGAGTTACGTGGGACATTCTCTTTAACGGCAGTGTAACACTCAGTTTTACATAACCTCACTCCAAATCGGCGAAGACTTGTTTATGGAACATGATGCTGTGTATGACGTAATCTAAACGGGTCCCGCAGGCGTCTTTCATGTTATTCGAAACTCTGCACTACAAGTACGCGACAATAAATCAGACTCCCACAGTAACAGATTGGAGAAGGGTGGAAAAGAGCTGAACCATGATTAATTTCACGATGGTCTTTCAATATTTTGCATGAAACCAAACACCGTAACTTTATTACTGTAACGCCTGTCTCTGAGAATTACTTCTTCAGTGCACTGTACAATATCAGACAGGGCGTCGGTGTTCGGCAAACCCGCTGTTTTACCGTTAATCAGAAACGGCTTGAAACCACCGATACAGAAAGTTTTTCAGCTTACTGACAAGGTTTAATTTTGAACGTCGCCAGTTCGAATTCCAGAGACCGCTATCTTGTTACTAAATTTGCCATCACCACTGTTCTTAAAAAAAATAACATTATATAATACTATTATAGCCTATTACCGTGTCTAAACACGTTTATTTTTATTTATATTTAGTGTTCTGTCTGACGACAGGTCCATATGAACAGGATCCTTCCATCCTTTTCTCTTCTCGGACTGGGACCTGTTCATATACGTTCTTGGCAGATGATCCAGAAGTGGTTTGCCATTGCCTTCTTCTGTGTGTGAATGGAGTAATTGTTGGGATGCCACGGAGGAAAACTCCGTGTTGCCTAGACCACGGCCTTGCCCAACACAAGTTATAAATTCGGGCACCGCCGGGAATCGAACCCGAGACCCCAGGTTTACAAGGCCAGTGTTCTAACCGCTAGACCATATACAAATAAACGCCTCTACAGGTTGAGACACATTGTTCTATAATACCGTTAAAGCTAAGCTAAATGTGTAGCTTCTGATCGATTCTTTTGTCTGTCTGAAATTTGATGTTCTAACGGCTGTCAATGTGTCAACTGTAGTCTTCTGTTTTAAGACATCGTACAGCATTAAAGGTGGCTGTCAATGTTTCGGGAAAACGTATCGCTTCCATCTTTAGGGTTAAACAATTCAAATCTATAGATGGCGTTAATAAGTTCTTCCAAAACGTTATCACCTACAAGACAATATGGCGTCGCAACCGAGAAGACTGCAGTCGACAATTCTTTTATCACTTAAGCAAATATTTTTGGAACAGCTAGTAGCTCAGTGACTGTCATTTCTCTCTCCACTTTTCCTCTCCACTTTCTCTTCTCTTCGTATATCTCTAGAGTTCCCCTTATTCTGATTAAATCCACGTCAGATTTCTAAAAGGATTTTCAATAATTACGCCCGAACTGTCGTCATCTTGAAGTCGATTCGAAACTCCTTTTGGTTGTCTTCCGCATTCTTTTCTCATTCTAAGGAAATACGCCCAACGTCATCTGAGATCAACTCGAGAAGACAGTGTCTCTAAAAACTGTTTGGTGAAGAGTGCGGATGTACTTGTATTACGCATGTACACTACGTTAATAAAGAGCGATGTTATTAAATAAAGCGAAGGAAATGGAAGTTGACGGAGAACCAATATTAAAATTCCTATTTCTTCATCTCTTCAGTTTCTCAAATTACGCCCTGTGGCCTGGTCCTACTTAAAATTAGTTTCAAACAGTCAATCTTTTACGCGAGTAAATGATGAAACGGTGGCTTATTTAACGACTCTGTATCAACGGTAGCTGTTGTTTTGCATCGAGTGTATATATCACAATGCTCGCTTTCGATAGAACTAAAAGGATTCGTGATACAGCAGTTGTGCCTTCTTCAAGGTACTACCTCGGCATTCACATCGAGAAACCTTGCATGCTCGGGGTGTCCGCCTGGCAGGCTGGATGACAATGTAATCGCGGGGATTAACCACTGACTGCTTGAGAGGGGTGGGGTTTCAAGGTCACATTCGAGCAGAAACGCACGTAGGCCTGTGTGAGAAGTGCCCACAAATCGCTGTAAGATTTTAACCCAATTGTACTGTGTTTACAAGTTCTAGTAAAACTCGGCAGCGTCAATTTTCATGGAAATACAATCAACTTTTCCGGAGTTGTGATGTACTGAAAGACGAACGGAGAGACACGGTAAAGCTAGCATTTTCTGCATAGCACAGAACCAGCGGATATACACGCCTGTTCTGACCGGAATTCGAATCTGGGAGAGTACCTTAAACCATATGACAATCCGTTCTTTCCGGGCCCTTCTAAATAAATTAACCACAGAAATAATACAACTTGTCACTATATATCCGTGCAACTGGAAAAGCATCGTTATATGAACCAAGAAACAAACATTCAAGATTAATATGTCAAAAACTTTTTAAATCAGGCTGTGTATGACAACTTGCCCCTTGTTGTACATGGGATTACTGGTTCACTAGTCTTTCAGTGAACGAGCAATCCATCGGCCGGGCAGATAAAGAGTCACTTTAGGCAAAACCTACGTCTCTCTGGTCCCGGACTGACAGTTCCTTCAACTCCTCAGTATCCATGAGCTGGAGACACCGAACTAAAGTACCATACAGCAACTTTTATTGCCCTATTCAATCATATGCATCTTCACAGAAAATTATTCTGCGTTCTGTAAACTGAAGTTTTTATAGGTGTACCGAAAAAAACGAAACAGTTTAAAAGCCTGGTACAATTATCAGCTAACTGCCCCTATGTCCGTCACACTGCACTTTCATGCGACTTGCAAAATGAAATGAAATTTAGTTCTGGAGTTATGATGATGTTTTGTGGAATCTGCATTTGGCGGAGTATTTCAGCGATGGTGTCACTGAAATTCAGTAAGATGAAGTTTTTAAACAGAAAGAGGCGTGCTTTCTGGGAGACTGTCTACTAAGTTCTTTAAACATAATTATATGGGAGTGCTTTTGTAAAATATCTGGCTGGAGCCCGAAAGTCTAAAGGAATTTTGTACTCAAATCGTGAGTGCCAATTAAGAAAATATGTGCAAGTCGGCTGTTGCTTGTTATGAGATATTGTTCCGAATTCAAATGAAGGGATTTACGAAAACTACAAAAAAATACTGATCTCGAAAGTTGGCTTCAGGAATCTAATTCAGGATGTCTGGAAGCAGAGCTGCAGTAATCGCACTGGAGAGAGTTCTTCCACAGATAGAAGTCACTACACCGAAAGGAGGGTGGAAATAAAGGTGATTAGGGAATGATCACCTCAATTTATCCTACAGGAAGGAGTACGCGATAGCAAATGGATAGGAGAGCGTTTGTGTCGCCTTCCAATCCATAACTAATCACTTCACTGGATCAATTTCCCCGAATTACAAACTGTCTCGGTAAATTATTTTACTTAAATGTACTTTGCAGGTCCATAATGTTGACTCAGAATACGATCAAAGGCGAGTAATAATTCCCCACTTCTATGACTTGCTAAACTTTAACGGATACATTTATAGAATTTTGATACTAATATTATTCATTAAATTAAATTACAAAGAAGGCAGCCTTTGCAGAAAGTAGATTACGAGGCGAAACCCAAGCAACATGGAGGGTTGTTCTTATCTCTTAATGAATTTTGTGATGTATATGAAGCTTCTTTATGCTTGGTAGGGACGAAGGGTGGTCACTAACACAAGAGTTCAAATGGAATGTTTTACGCGGGCTCATTCATTCCTGTAATTAGAAACACTTCTTAAATGCAGCAGGCACTCAAAACCCCTGGTTGCCTTTCAATGGAAGTAAACCTCCAATCTGATTTCGTGAAACATTAATATAAGCGAGAAAGTAAACATAAGATTGTGTAGCCCCTCCTCCTTTCTTTCTCTTTTGTATATCCTTCGGTATTTATTCCTTTATCTTAATTTACTTTACGTTTCTGATCATGTTAATTACTATAAAATCAACAAAAGTTCAGTTATACGTTAGTAAGATTTGGAAGTAAGCTCAGAGAAATGCAACTTTCGAAAGTTCGGGTACAAGACTAATAAATTACAGGGTAATTACTCAGATTTACGAAGAAAATAAATTCGAGCAACTCTTGCTACCATTAAAGCAGAACACTTTGTCTTCCTGTACCTCATATAAACACCTAAATATTAAAATATTCGCCTGCCACCAAACGTTATCATGAGCCAGTTTAACCCTGCCAGCACTCTCAGACACTATTTCTCCACTAGGTCTTCTACATGACTTCTTTTCTCAAAGCTATCCGACAGAAACGTTGTATGTTTCCTCGTCTCCCCATGCTACATGTACCATCCACCCTATTATCCTCCATTTGATCACCACAAAATACTAGGTGAAGAGTACAAATTATGAAGCTCCGTGCGTAATTTTCTCTGTCCTCGTCTTATTTTCTCCATTTTCTTCGTTCCAAATATCCACCTCTGACCCACATGCGTGTCGAACGTTCAAAACCAAATACAATCCGTTTGTACACACAATAATCTTATTTATTGGCTTCCGAACAGTCAACACAATATAAACAACTTGATTCGAGGAGTGAACAAAAGATTTTAGTATATGATTTTATTAAATGTTTTGTACATGTCTTGCAACTTATATTTACCTTAATAACTATCCTCAAAATCTAAAAAAAAAATCCATCTCCGTATTGGTTTTGCAGACTTGAATGTATGTCGCTTAAGAACTTAAGATTTCAATATGAGCATCTTTAGAACCTCGAAACATTTCGCACAAACGTTAGCACTTTTTAACAGGACTTAACTGCAGAATAAAGTCAAACTCTTCTCCAATCAGTGTCGTAGGGGAAAAAAAACAACATATTCAACCTCTACATTCGACAGACTGTGAAGACTTATCAGTGTACATGATTTGAAACTTTCGCGGCGACGTAACTCAATAACATTTTTCTCGGGCTATCAGCCGCGTCGGATGGCTAAACGATGAAACATCAGAACCCTGATGATGGGGTCAGAGATGGTCTCTGAAACGTCGGTTTCATCATTTAGCCATCTGACGCGGCTGATGACCAGAGAAAATTTTATTGACTTATAAGTGTAGCCAACACCTGTTCATTGTACATGAATAATGCCCATACAACAGTCCTGCCATGTTTATAGAGTAGCAGATTTCGGTCGTGTGTCTGTGTAGGTTAAAAGCTGATAGTCCAGTTGCGACACACGTAGTGTAACAGACGCTTGCCATCTGGTCCATAGCAACGCCGTTGGATTGAATGTAACCTCACAGGCTGTTCAAGCTTTGTGAGACATAAAGTCAAGAAGCTATACACAGGCTATCCAAAAATCTCCTTTTAATTTACTGTACCGCTAAACCAAATGTATAGCGTATGCGACGTTTAGAAGTGATTACTAAGTCTTGTGAGCTTTTAGTTCCAATGGCGCAAGATACAGGTCATACGAAGTCTTTATTTTCCGTATCTGTTCTGTCACCATTCGAAAGAATACGTAAAGCGACGTTTCTTCAAATTTACAGTAATGAAGGTAGTTATTCGTTTACTTATTTAAAAGAAACGCACAAATGTTATTTTAGGAACTATATACAGAGTGTCCTAAAAATACGTATACACACAAGGTTAATATTCCATATTATTATGTGTATACATCTTTTTGAGGCATCCTGTGTTCCATTTTAGATCATCAATACCCCAGTGAAAATCTTCTGGGATGTTGTGCTGTGCAGTCTGGTAAAACTTTTATGCCATTTCAGATATGATTATGCCTCCATACAAGGCGGTGAAATATCTTAAAAGTCAGTCTGCATACTCGCCGTCATGAAAACCCGAAATCTCGCCAAATACTACGTCCCAACATTGTCAAATATTATCACTTAGTCGGTATACTTAGCCTCAAAAATGCGGTCAACAGTTTTACTACATATGTTGTATCTTAGAAATGTCTAACACTTTTTTCTAATAAAGACAACAGTATAAGTCGGATTGTAAATTAAATTACTGAAGCTACAGACATATCGAGAGCTTCAGTTCGTGTGGAAAGGGCAGTGTCTCTGAAATAAATCGTACAAGTAACATATATGTTTAATCTTTTCTATTTCGCAATGTACAAGGACTGCACTATCCCGCTGTCAAGTTTTAAAACTGCTGTGGCTAGATCAACAGTGTTTTATAAATGTCAGATGGGCCTTAACACACGCTGAAATTTATTGCATTCACTTAATAAGACCAGAAGGACTACAGGATATATGAGGTTTTTAAAAGAAACAGATAAAATGATGCTTGAGCTATGAGAAGTATTATTAATTTTGTATCTAAACGAAAGACAATGGAAGTTGCCAAAATTCTCTTAGTACAAACCATCAACACCAGAGATGTCGTTTCCCTGAAACAATCTGCAGTAAACTATTACGGAAATAAAATGTACTTAAGTCTGTGCGAAATCACTACATAACGACGCTTTTTCAACTTCATAGGCAATCAGGCGTCGAACGGGAAGATGATTGCTAATAATGAACTGTCAAGAATGTGAAAGGAAGTGACATTAGTATCTCGTGATGTACTATCCTAACATTTGCCTGGAGAGATTAAGGAAAATCACGAAAGAACCTCAGTCACAGTTGAAGGTATACAAAGAATGGATTCTGGGAGCTCTCTCTGACGATTGAGGACTGATATCACTCAACCTAAACTAATCGAAATGCGTAGGATCGACGGACGTACAGACATTGCATGTTCGCATGATGTATTTCGTTCACTGATTTCTTATAAATGGAAGTTATACAAGTAGTAAAGTATGTTTTCAGGAGTAGTATGGCGTCCTCAGAGTCTAGCAATACTTCTTTAGAATATCGATTATTGTCACCTGGTCTTCGTCCGTCTTGTGACAGCGGAGAATGTGACGTCAGACACGAGCATATGCTCCTCAACTCTGACCTTCAACGCATGTCCATGTCTCAACATCAGACCCATCTGCTACCGTCTAAACCGATCACTGTACACGTGCAATAAATATACAATGAATGGCTGAGTTGTTCCGCCACATACTCCGGTAGAAGTTTACCCACATGGTGATATCACTGATGATGACGGCATCAAGCATCTCTGATACGTCGGTAAATTTCTAGCAGACAACACGGCACAGCGACCCAGAACTTACACTGCGCACTAAGAATCTGAAATCTCACGTATTGCAATTTATTCCCGGCAGTTCGTAATACAAGTATAAAAATAAATATTTGTATGTACGATTTGAGGTTTTCGCAGCGGTGAGTATGAAGATTTCTGTCTACTTGGTTGCTGCGCCGTGTAATATGGTAGATGTTTACCACACTACACAGCGCAACAACCCAGAAGACAGAAATCTTCAAATAAATATTTGTCCTGTTTTTGGTCACAGTTACTCAACACATCAGAAATGCGCAGTGACCGTGGTTTCTTTGTTTTTGATCTGGTTCATACAACTTACAGCACATAAAGATAGGAGAATAATAATACGTAGAGGCCTGGGTTTCTTTCTGCCAGTGCGACGAAGGAAGGGCGGTCCGCTTTATTTTTCTTCTCAAAAGACTTAGAAGAAACATCTCATTAACTATCATTATCATTTAAATGAGGCTATCAACAGACAGAAGCATTCCACAAACAACCGCCATTAGTTTCCCGCCTGTTTTTGTTAAATGAAACAAAAACAGCGACATTCTGCTTCCATGTTGGTGTAAGTTTGTGAAGGTTGCATATATTTCAAAGCGTTCTAAAACCAACTACAGTGGAGAAGCAACGTTCATTTTTATACTAGCACGTATCTCTCAGAATAGAGTTATGACTTGTTTGTGTCATCAGAATCAGTCTCAGGATGTTTTGTGAGATTCCTCTTGAGCCCTTATTCCAGTAAATCGCTACCATAATACTTTATGTATTCAAATATTCCATTATTCAAGTGAACGTGAAGAATATACTTCAACATAATATTCAAAGCAAGTGTTTCTTGCACAGCTACCATAATATGTATTCGGCGTGACAAAAGCTTGCGCCCTATGACAGTAGTGCCAACCTTCTAGGCATGGCGTACTGGTGAAACATTTTATTTCCGAGAACCCCAAAGCAGCTCTATAAATAAACCGTAGGTATTACCAACAGAGAGTTGCAAGGAGAGATTTTAATTCTCGTAACCAAATTAGGCCGTGATATCCATGATAGAGATGATGCATGAAGCACATAAAGTGAACGCATAATAATAGTGTTCTCTGTCTGTCATTACTGCACACGTTTTATCTCCGAAAATAATAAATACAATTTTATTATTTCTGGACTAGAGGGATCAACGTTATAAGCTGCTGGAGAAATTTAATTTTGAATCCTACTGGGTCAATATAACACATACCTTACGTGAAGTAAAAGTAAAAGAATATTTCTTTCAAAAACGGCTCACCGTAGGAAAAATGATTACATTACATAAAATATCATTAATGTTAAAACGTACGACTTTTTACATTTTTCGATATCTTAATAAGACAATTGCTGTGTCGTTCCACGTTACAACTTTTCAGCGCTTATAGTTATCAGCAGAGTGCAGCACAAGGTAAAGAAGACGAAATGAAATAACAAACGCACTTTCGAATTCTTTTGTGCCAAGTGATTCGACACTATCACGTCTGGTGAATCGTTTCTGGTCGCGGCAGAAACTTATCACTGGGTTGCACCAAACATGAGAGAAAGCGGTGGAAAATTCCAACACTTAAAATAACATTGTCTTTTTGACGTAAATACGTCTATGAGGAAGGGTCATTCGGCAAAAAAGTGTTACGAAAAAGTTTTACGAAAAAGGGAAACGAAAAATTGTTACGAAAAAGGGAAACGAAAAAGTGTAACCTCATTTTTATGTTACCTAGGAAACGTCATCTGTTTACTTAGCATTGTTGTTACCTAGAAAATGTTACATTACATTCATCTACCACAGACTGATCGTAAGCGTAACTAATTCAAGTTAAGTATTCAAGCATTTTTGTTACCTAGGAAATGTCATCTGTTTACTCGGCATTGTTGTTACCTACAAAACATTACATTACATTACCTTAACTTACCTTACCTTACATTACATACATTCAGCTACAACAGACCCATTTTAAGCGTAACTAATTCAAGTTAAATAACCAATGTCTTAATGAAACTTATCTCAATTGTAAAGCATGTATAAAGGAAATATTTAGAATAAAGCCAACATATAAACTTCCTTTCCGTATAGACGTATTCACGTCAAATTCTCCGGAACCGTGGTCCCACTATCACTTTTTGTTTTGTGTCTTAAATGTAACTATTTTGTTGACAATTATAAATGTTTCAGAATGAGTTGCGTCACATTTTGATCATCTTATATTACCTAACTATACTACTAACTACTCAAAACAGTTGGTTAGTTAGCCCGTGCAACAAAAACGCTGGCTCCACCAGGAACTCACTGTTTCCATTCTCCTGTTACTTCATTTTCCTTAGGTCCAAATGTTTTCCTCGACCATTTGTTCCCAAGCAGTATTCACGGTAATTATGCATGACAGAAAGTCAGCTATTATGGGCACAGCAGGAATGATGCCCTTCTCTAAAGAAACTGACGTAAGCCATGAAAATCCGGTAAAGAAACCAGTCAACAACAGGATATGTCCCAGAATTTATTACAGCTCTGTTTTGTAATTGTTTCTTGATCTCAGTATTAACATGGATAACGCGTCAGATGAGACAAGGGAAGAACAATGTTCATAACGAGCCGACAATTGTAACACAACAGACGGTAAATACTTAACTTCACCTATGACAGTCACTGTTCCAGCGACACTGAATATCTTAAACTATATAAATGTGGACTTACTGTAAACGTTTTCTGATATAGGTTATGCAATTGTGGATTCTAGAATAATATTAAAATTGATCTTAAGGAAATACAGTGCCGAAGTGAGGTACCGGTCGGACTAGACCAGGATGAACTCCAATGGTAAATTTTTGTGGTCATGGTGGTAAGTAATCGAGTTCCATAAGAACAAAATATTTCTTGATCAGAAAAATAATTAATAACTGTCGAATCATTATTCTACAGCACACAATTAGTTCTATGAATTCTCTCACCTATTTCCTATAAATCAATCTCGGGCGGAAACTATGGAGAATAGGCAGCTAGCTACGAACACGAGGCAGACTTATCGTACTTGAGGCAAGAGACCTATTTCACTCAAAGCAATCTGCCATCAGGTGTCTAATTAGACGAGGGATGTATACTCAGTGACGCAAGTCGCCAAATTTGGCCTGCAGAGCATAAGGTGAAATTAGTAACAGAAAGATTTATCTTACTAAATTAAAATTCGCATAACACACGCTTTAGGAATGAGACAGCAATGTTCTAACATGTTTGCCTTATAACAATATTCCCAGGGTAACAAGTACAGGAAGCTGAAACAACGACATCGAAGGGATTACGTTGAATGAAAAATGTGTCCATTCAATCTCGATAACATCCTGTTATTCAGAAAATTGAATATCAACAGACCATCCTCACTCACGCCTTGTACCCCACAATGCCTTGGAGAAGAATATTATATTACAATATCATTAACATTGTGATCTTATAGAAAATATCAGATCTGCTGTAAAATATCTCTTCTGAACTTGACTACAGAACAAGATCTGCATTTCTTCCGTTTGAGAAGTGGCATCTCTTGTGAAGCAACCAATAAAATTCATCGATATAAGGAATATGTGGCACGATAAACGACGTGGAAGTATAAATAGAATATTATAACATGAGATGATAAATAGGACGACGTGGAAGTATAAATAGAATATTGTAATTGCGTGGGAACATTAAAATGACGTGGAACGACAAACTGGATATTATAACTACGTGTGAAGAAAACAGAATGTTATAACGAAACGTACGTAAAGGAATTTAGTTTTAATTCTATAAATTTACAGAACTTCGCACACTTCTATGAAAATGAAAACTGGATTATAAAGAACAAAACCGTAAAACAAATTCTTCTCGAGCTACCCTGAGGACGAGGACGAAGATGGTTCTCGAAACGTTGGTGTTTTCTCCATTAAACCACCAGACACGGCTGGAAGCCCGAGAAAATCATTATACTGATTCGCCGTGAAAGTTTCAGGTCACACAACAAAACCGCTAGTTACATTCGGACAGCGGAAGCGAAATTGTTCACAGGTGTCTAGAAAAACATTAAATCATAAAAACAAAAGAAAACGTACGAGCTAAATAATTACACGTATGCACGAATGGACAAAAAAATATGAGATAGACAGTTATCTTACTTGAACAGGTTTTCTGTGGCAGACACCCAGGCTCTGCACTTCGTAACAAAACAAAGGGATGCAAAAATGTAGGAAAAACGCTAAAAAAGAAAAGCTAGGAAGAGCATAATCCGTTGAGGCTGAGACACGTTGCTGAAAGTTTTTGCTTAAAGGAAGAACAAAAACAACAATTTAAAAATTTCGACGTCGAGATGTTAGTAAATCCCCTCAGGGACCACATCAGTAGGTACGGGGACTGGCACCCCCGAGGTACCCGAGCTATCCAGTGCCTGAGGGGGCTGTAAATACGGAGGTCTGGTCCTCCAGGTTGGGGGTTGGGCGTGGAGGATGACAACCCCACTCTGTAAAAAGCAACTTGTTACGAAATAAGATGAAGCAACTGCCGGATGGACTCATTCACGGCGGACTGGCAAACAGATTGTCTGTGAATGAACGAAGAATGGAAGCTTTCGAAGGATGACAGGGCCCACACAGGGTTGTAGAGCTGATAATGATGATGTTGGTAAATAAAACAAAAGTTATTACAATTAACCCACTGGCATATTTTCATGTAATCTTCTGTGGGTGTCAGCTAATTTGTTAACTGTGAAACATCACTGGATATTTCCAAATATTTCTCGGGTGACATATGTAGCATACCTAGGGGCCAAGTCTTATATAGTAACTCTGTTGCATTTATTTTGAATGAAAATATGACCTAATTCTATGTACGTATCTTGAAAATAAAACATAGTATATTTATGAATGAATTAAACATTCGGGTAACGTATCATTTAGTTACGAAAGATCGTTCCATTATCTATCTAAAAATACGAAGAATGAAACTACAAATTTCGCTTGCTCTGTATTGGTATAAAATTTAGACTCTCGTTCTGAAAAAGTAATTTCAGTTGAATTTATTAGGAAATAAAGTGCAAAGGGTACTTACTGTTTCCTGTATAACAAAAAGAGTTTATCTAACAGGATGATTTATATCAAACCTAAAAGTTCTTGACGATGGTGATGAGTCATTTGAATAAAAATTTTCTTGGATATTATCCATCGTCTAGTAAATAAAATATAAAACGTAAAACGACGTTTCGGAGATAGAGCCCCATCTCCGAAACGTCGTTTTACGTTTTATATTTTATTTACTAGACGATGGATAATATCCAAGAAAATTTTTATTCAAAGGATGATTTATCCAAAATATATACAATCATTCATAAAAAACAAAACTGTTTACACTTTGAAAAACACTTAGTGCCAAACGCGTTTAGACCTCAAGAGGTCATCATCAGTGGCAAAAACATTAATTCATTAGTCTGTCTATTAAATCATACAATTGTTATAATGTACTGTGATTAAAAAGGTCGCAGCTTATAAAACCATACTTCATGTAATACCACACAGAACTTTTAATTGCACGTTAGTTGGTGTATTATCTAAATCGAGTTACTCAGCTTAATGTCCGCTGGCCTAAGTTGAGGTTTCCGTTGTTGGTCTACGGTGAGCCGTGGTTGCGTGTTGTATTATCTGTGCCAGGATTGCGAACTCAACGTTGCGTGGGTATTACTGTCAGTTTTGTATGTATGAATAATTTTATATATTTTAGATAAATATTCAACACTGCAAGATGTGCAAGGTTTTAAGATTAACAGGATGAGATAACCGCATAATGATTGTCAGTTTAAAAAGAAACTAGCCATGCGCGTATAGCACTCAAGAGAGGAATGAGTACGAGCCCATAAATTTTGGTCATATTTAGACTACGTCGAGGAAAGAGAGACCTCGTGTGAGATTCAGACGTACTGCACACAGCAGGTCAGTATTACACATATTCTTAGAGAAATACATTTTGAACATGTCAATTAGATTAAAATAGCTTGCGATATGATCTGACAACAGTGATGCGCCATCAGGATTTATGAAAACAGAAACATCTCGCGGCGGTGAAATTGTTGATAATGTTCATGTGGGTTTTGGTGTCGAGTCGTAATGCAGGTACCGTAAATTTGAAGAAACGTACTTTTTCCATCTTCAGGGCGGAAGTGGTGATGCTGGGAAGTGAAGTCCTTTACACATTCCACACAATTAACTGCTTCTACGTTATTCGTATAATAAATATATTATTTACAAACATTTAAATACAGTAAACATAAGATAAAAATCAATTATGTATTATGAAGCCCACATTAATAATATATAATAGGCATATATAAGGAAACACGAGTATCTACCTCAACGAAGTACAGTACATCTTGAGAACCAAATAATCATTCAAAGCTAGCCAAGAAATCGCCTGACTTTTATGTCATTGTGTTCGATCAGAAGAGGCCAATATTATCCCTCTCCTGGTTTTCAACATTCTCATTTTCAACAGTTATTGTAGCAAGTCAGCACCTAACAACACTGATTACACATCTATTTTATCGTGGTATGTTCCATTACACAATATAATTACTGTGTCCATTACAACGTGGACGAGGTAGGATCTTTTTTAACTTTGTGTCGACAAAACCATAAAAAGCGCACTGATCGACCGCAGTTTTACTGTTTTCATGTTAGTCCCGGTCCCTAGTTTTGAATTAATCACTTTAAAGTTGTTGGTGTCATCACCAATTTATTATGCGTTCTACGCACCATGTATGCCTGCATAATATGAATGCACAATAGGGATGCTGTGTCCATCAGTCTGAGGAAATCTTTGTTCTCAAAAATATTATAACGAAATAACGAATTTATTGAGGGATGTAAGACTTGAGGTTCTCACAGCGGTGAATATGAAGATTTCTGTCTTCTGGGTTATTGCAGCGCAATAACCCAGAAGACAGAAATCTTCTTATTGAGGGATATTGAAAGTTGTCAGGCGAGATTAATTTTAGCTCATATCGATTCAACATAACATCTTCTGTGCATGAAGCTTTATCGATATTCTCAATAATGTCTAAAGGTCTAAAAGAAAAATAACTAAGCTAGATAAATGAAAAGTATATGTATGCATGAAAAGATAAGAAAATCTTTCTTGAACGAGTTAGTACATTACTGTCCCAAATTTTATGTTTATTATTTCCGCAAAGACAGAACTAATAAATATATAAATTTCAATTAACAGCTTGACGCTCCTGTATAATCTTATCGTTCTCAGGTTTTCGCAGCTGAGTTCAATGTAAAACTCTAGCCTTCGGAGGTACGGATTCGATGCGGCCCATCTCGGAATGACGAAATTAGCATGGGCCTACAGGCTATCAATCGCAGTGGAGTAAACTTACATAAAAGTATACATGATCAAAACACACAAAACCGACTTCTTTATTTAATGAATAAATTATCTTGAACAGTTTTAGAACATACTGAAATTTCACCACTAATAACAAAGTATTTAATTAACAATCTTCGTGGAGGGCAGCGAAAATTGCAGTCGCTCACGTGGTCAAGCAATTAGCCGCTTTTATGGGACTGTGATGATTACTGTGTTCATAACAGACCGCCACACAATTACACCATCCTAACCTTTAAATTTATGTCAGCAGAAATATCAACACGGCGCCATGGAAATTTATGAAATGAAAACAGAACTTCTATCATTCAGTGTAGGAACTGCAGTGTCTGCATTGTGATGCATAATTCAAATAGACACCATTTCTACTAAAGTAATCTATTTAAGGAAATGGAATGTTTTCAGTCTACTCCTATCACATTTTGTAGTCAGTACCCACTGAATTATTTGTTTTGGTCATCTATTATCTTTCATTATATGTGTATACCTACGTATAGGTAAAAAAGAAAACTTTTGTGGATTTATTTTTCTCACGAAAATATTACAACCTGAACGTTAATTCTCCTGAAGACTTTTCGTTACGATGCTCATAATTCCAAGGTTAGAGCGTTAATCTTTACCTCCTTGTCCCATGTACAATCTGAAGTCGTGGCTTTTAGGCTCATAGACAACTTTACATTTTATACCTTCCTTTAATATCAGAATATAGTTTTAAATGTTTAGTCTGACGGGCTTGTGAAAAACAAATGTTCCGATAGACAGAAAAGGGACAGTGACACCAAGTTATTACGGCGGAGAGACCATGTACATGGAAGCACAAACTACGTCACGAAAATACAAACTGTCGCCATCACTTAATAACAGGCCTATAAAATGCTGCTCCGGGGAAAAGTCTTTCCTCTTGATGTCATTATGGTACGGCAATATGAATTAAAATGAAAGACTTGTTACCGTGAAATAGAGTATGATGTGGGCCTATTTTATACGTAATGAGCTCCAGGGATATTTTCGAAGCCCGTTAGTGTCACAAGTATGAAAGCAAGCCGCAACTTCTCCTTATCATCCTACAATTCAAGGGGAAAGAAGACGTGTCGTGCGTAAGAGCTTTCAAATAAGTGCCAAAATTTTTACAAAACTTTCCAAAGAAGCTCGAACAAGTATCCCAACCTAAAGGAAGAGAGCCGATTGAAGGTGTTTGAAAACAGAATGCTGATGAGTAATCAGACTATGTATGGAGCCATGAAACAGGATGGTGGAAAATGGATCATCACAAGATTAATAATTAATTAATAACTCTTCACCAAATCGTCGTATTTTTCGGGTAATGACATCAAGGAAGATAAAATGGGTGGGACATGTAGCACAAATGAGAAGATAAGTGCAAAAATAATTTTAGTGGGAAGAGTGAAGGGAAGAGGCCATTTATGAGATACAGACGAAGAAGAAAGTATAATATTTAAATGCATCCTAAAGGAAATTGGGAGAGGATGTCGACTGGATTCAACTGACTCACTTTAGGAACCAGTAGCGGGCTCCTGTGAATGTGGTACAGGTGGCAACTTTCTGGCTACCATAGACAACGAAGTGTCAAGACCAGCTGAACTACCTTTGAATTGGGACAGACGGCAGCAAATGAGGGTACGACATGAAGGGCAGTCATTAACAATGTAACAAAATCGGACTACAAGGAACAGGCCACCCTCCTTCCTCTCCCAGCCACCCGGCCTGTGGCGTCTTCACGGTAGGTCGATTGCACATATGCGTAATTGTAGTACCTTCCAACGCTTGGCGAACCCCATTGTTCAAGTAATACAGGAGACAGCAACCAAGAAGTTGCGATGTCACTGGGGAGGTAACAGTTTTTTGTCAAGTGCTAACGACACTCATACATTGTGAAGTGCTCTGCAATATGACCTCGATCATAAACACGTGCGCTATGTTAGCTCTCAACAACGCCTTACTTCTTCATGATACACTTTAATATTATCCTTCATCTGTACCTTGATCCCACAGAGTAGTCTCTTACCTTCCGTTGTAGGCGCGTTCGCAACGCTACGAAGTGCCAATCACTCCATCCTCTGTACGAACGTGACAATTCGGCAACAACCTAAATAAGAGCCGTGATAGGCCGATATAATAGTTATGGCTTTCGACATGAACATCAGGCAATTTACACAGAGACTTACTTACATGCGTTTCTGCGAGTACAAATCAGTACGTGGGAATCTCCACGTGAGGAACACCAAGTCGGGGAATTACGTGTGGGAGATGCCCAGGCAGACTCCACGGACGCCACTAACCCCAGAAAACGTCATCACTGATGACATTCAAAAGTTTAACGGTCAAATCTTGGCACAATGCCAGAATTGATATCACCTGCGTTAGTTTCCTAACTTGTTAATTTACAAAATTAAATTTTATTGCGTAAGAATTCATTTCTGATATGCTACAGCTCAGGATACACTGAGTTTCATGATTTTGTCATTAAATCATGGCGGATTGCGGTACAGTATCTGTTACCCCTGCCACTTTTGCGGTATAAATCCGGACTTTCAACAAACCTGATCCTGCACAACCTCAGCAGTTGATACACACGTACGTAATAGCCAAAGGAAATGGTTTAAATAACTTCAATCATTGTATTGTTATTTTGGTGCAACCTGTACACTATGGCGCAATGAAGGAGATTTGAATGTGACGTGAGATGTGAACAAATGGAAGAAATTGGGATAGAAACTAATTCTTACTTAGAACTGAGAACTGAGCACGCCATTTGTTTACAAATAATGTCAACGGAATGTTTAAACAGGGAAGGAAAACGAATTATTTAAGCCACTCGAGAAATCGGAAATGCGTAAAATATGACGCCCTGAGATGTGACAGCCAGAATATGAATATTAAGCAAACTTATTCAATATTTACGTACCAACGGCCTCATGATTTTCCTTCGCTTTCTACTTCTACAGTTAATTTGATGGTCTAAAATTTCCGGAACAAAACCACGTACCTCCTCTTGTTTATTCTGATGTGGGGTTCTGTCAGAAAGTTTAGCGAACAAACGTTTATGGACTCCAAAGATGCTTCGACACTGTTACCCCGGACATTAAAACATAACCTAATAATCATTGATTTCTTTAGTTCGCTTATAATGACACATTCATTACGAGTTTAAAAACAGGTTTCGACCTGCTGTCTCCACTTCACTGGGATCATAATATTGGAGAAATTCTCTAGACCATTTTAACCAAAATTTACAGAATGTGTAAGTGATTTAAATGCTTTTAATTGTTTACCATAACCCATAGACATATGGCAGATGCAAGAAATTCTGAGATCGGAAACAAATTAAATGTCAGGTTCTGAAATTTTGTAAGCATCATATATTCCACAGTTCGAAAAAAAATTACAACCAATTTTTCTTAATTTAAATAAATAACAAATCTAATTAATATATACATATGTTTATATGTATAATTAAAATAATTATAAATCTAATCAACACGCTCTACGTAACTGTCATAATATAAAAATACGGAAACATAATCTGTTGTTAAAATTACACCATTATCTTGAAACACCTACAACTGAGTGATTTCGGTACCAAGATAATAATCTGAACAAAACAAACAGTCGGTACAAAAATACAGCGTACTATGTGTGGTTGTGAAAATCAACATCGCCGTTTACGTTACATAAGTTGAAAGCTGCATAAAAATCTTGCGATAGCTGTACCATATTTATAACTATTTATGCAGGACCAAATGTAACTATAATGTAAAAACTAATAATCTCTTTGAAAATGTAGCCATGTTCAGAAACGATAATCGAAAATTAAGACGGCTGTGTTCTGGGTTCCTACGCCGTGTAGTCTGGTAACGTTGGTATAATTATATCGGCCTACAAGACAAAACAACCCAAAAGACAGCCATCTTCATACCCTCCGCAGGAAGAATCTGAAATCTCACGACAGTAACAAAAGTTTGATCCATATAGAATAGAAGAGCAAATTAAATTCGCTGAAGTTTACTACAATTCACTGCACAATAATTTATTTTTTTATCTTTTACCTAAACATCTGAAGGATAAAATATTCAAGGCTGTAATTTTGTTCGGTACCCAGTGTTGAATCTGATATCACGTATGGAGGGAAATATCACTGACTGAGGGTGCCAAGACTGAGGAAGTGACTAGAGCAGGACGACTGTATAATGAGGTGTTCCATAATTATACTTTTCACGAAACAGTAATTAGGAGGAATAAAATGGTGCATGAGGTGGGTTGTGTGATGGTGTGGACTGAATTCAACCGTCGTGAAATTTTGGGCTCTCACTGCTGCGAGTATAAAGATGACTGTCTTCTGTGATGTTGCGCCGTGTAGTCAGGCGGAAGTCTAGAGTCGTTAAGGATGTGCTTGCTGCGTCCACCATCAAGACAGCAAGCATCTCTGAACGTTTGTAAAAGTCTACCAGACGACACGGTGCATTATCCCAGAAGACAGTCATCAAAGATTCATCTGGTTCAGAGAAGGGCCTTCTGGCAGAATCTTGTAAAAACGGTAATGCGTATATGGCTGTCTTCTGGGTTGTAGTGACATACAGCCTGATAGAAGTTTACGGACGTTTCAGAGGTCCTTGTTGCCTCTATCATCAGAGTGATGAGTCACCGCTTTGCATCGCCTTTAAGATGGAGGCAGCAAGAACCTCAGGAACGTTGGTAAACTTCTATCAGACAACATGGCGCTACAACCCAGAAGACAGCCAACTTCGGACTCACCGCCATGTACACCTCAAATCGTACGGTAAGGCGTCTTCGGGTTTTAACTAGGCTACTCCCAACTCATAAAGAAGGACCACCATTCATTAGGTATTCCCACAAAGTTCAACTATCTTTCAGTTAACAGGAGTAATGAGGGAAGAAAATTAATCTACTAATTGTTTAAAGCTACTGTAAAGATAGTATCAGGTGCAGGCGTCTGCTGTATTTTCATGCGCCGAGATGCTGTATGTAATCTGTTGCCCGTATTCAGCAACACACCGTATTTTTGGTTAATAAACACCTGATAACGAAACCATAAAGTGATGTAACCGAACTTACAGACCAAGCGTAGCAATAAATAAACGTCGAGACAAATGCTGTACGAAATATGGCAAATAATGAATTTACAAATTACAGTATCATCTTATGCTAATGTTATTTACTGCATTAGCACACTCAAAAATATTGAAATAAGAAAAGTATAAATTTTAAGGGAATTAATATTAATAGAATAATAAATTAGCTCAAGGAGCTGATAAAACAGCTCAGAAAATCAAGAAACTCTCCATCTTTTATGGGACCGTAAGGTTCACCGATTTACGTATTCACAAAAGGCAATCACTGGATCCTATTCTAAATCCGTTAAATGCAGTCCACACACTCAAATCAAATTTAAGATCTTTACTTGAACCTAATAAGGTAATTTAATAGTATCCTCTGTCAAATTATCTCTTCCTTTCAGGTTTGCCAACTAAATCTTTGTAAGGGTTTCTCATCTCTCCAAGTCCGCTCATCTCATTCTACTTGATTACATGATTACAAAGCTTCTCATTACGTAATTTTTATTATCAGAAGATTGCTGTCTTCTGGGTTGTTACGCCGTGTAGTCTGGTAGATGTTTACCGACGTTTCAGAGGTCATGTTACGTCCGTTATCAGGACGATGATTCAGACTACACGGCACAACAACCCAGAAGACAGAAATCTTCAGACTCACAGCCGTGAAAACCTAAAATCTTACAATTTGTATTATCCTTTTGTTACTTCTCTCATAGAAACAAACAACCTGCTTATCACTCCTTCCTCACACATCCTCAATTTACGTTCCCTTAGGATGACGTATTCACACAAAGAAACATGTAAAATAACAACAGACGAGCATCAATGATCATTGTGACAACGCCTACGCTATGCAAGTGTGGACATCATAACAGTGTTTACACATAGATTCATTCATTTTAAAGTAAACAAAGAGACAAATTATTTAAATGAAACATTTTATATTTTGTTCTTGTACTGACTTAGTTAAGTATATTTAAATGCAAGTTCCTTTCTTGTAACAAAACTTTCAAAGGACTAATTTAATCTCTGCGGAGGCAACGGGGTTATTTTTACTATGCGATTTTCTATAGGTCGGCGTCTTACATGAATGCAACTATCGCGTAACAGCAGAGATGACTGTACACATCGATCACATGAAAGAATCGCAGTCAATCGTGGGGACCAATGAATTGCCGATTGTTTTTTCATCAATGGCGTAACAGCCCTCTGAGAGCCAAGGCCGACTAGCTAGCGTTCACATGCCTAAGCAGAGGTAAACGATCATCCAACCAGATATAGGGTGACGTGTGGTCAGCACGACGAACCCACAGCCATTGCTAGCTTTCCTGACCGGATTACGCTACTCATTGTAGCTCCCCAATTTCCTCACGACGCTGGGTTGGCACCGGTCCCATACACTGGTCGAAAACTCATGAGAAAATTTCTTCTCCCCCGAGACTCAAACCAGCGCGCATTCCGTATCGCCGGTCCGAAGCATGATGCCTCGGACCGCGCGGCTACGGCACGGGACATTGCATCCCCGGCGTAAATCGAGGGCTATCTGTAATGCATACACATTTTCGTATGACCATCTGAAGCGAAATTACCACCACTTCGAAGAATTAGAAACGTATGGTAGGATAATATTAAAAGGTAATATTTAAAATAAATGCCAAATAAAGTGAATAGCATGGTGTGAATGGTATTAATGTGGCACAGGAAAGGGACGGGTAGTGGGCTCTTGTGTATATTGTAATGAACTTTTGGGATCCACAAATGGAGAGAATATCTTGGCAAGCTGGACGATTATTAGCTTCTCATGAAGGACTCTGACACACGGAGTTATATATAAGTTTCACAGCTTTCAGTGTTTTAATCTGTATAAGAAATATACAGATTTTAGAGTTGGCCTATCTCTTCGGAACCCTAGTAGTAAGTCCTGTAACAACACAGCATATTTACAATACTTTAATTAACAGTATATATTTCATGTACGAAAATGAACACAAGACAAGGAAGGTTCGTTTGTGTAGACTTAATAATTGGTTACAACCTTCGCTAATATTCACGAGCGCATGAATAATGAAAGGGATCCTTGAAATAAAGCGGGACATGTAATACTTCGTGTCGGAAATTATAAATTTTTAGAATAATTAAAAGTAGCAATAACATTAATCACGTCTAAACATATATATAATTAAATTATTGTACTTGGTAACGATGGGTGAAGTAAAAGTAAAGTTTGTCCCACTATACGCCATGTAGGCGCTTGGGGGGAGAGGAGGTATAGCTCCTCTCTTCCTTGATCTCGGCACTAGATGGGGGGGTGAGTGGTCAGCATCACGCCCCGGCCAGCTTTACCCCTGGGAAAGGATCCCGGTACCCATTGTAGAGGAGGCTGGGTGGGCCCCAGAGCCGGTCTGGACGCAGAGGCTAGGGGAAAAAAATTCTCTGCCCCCGTCGGGGATCGAACCCCGGTCGTCCAGCACGTACCTAGTCACTATACTGACTGAGCTATCCTGGCTCATGGTAACGATGGGTTAACTAAGTAATTATATAAAAATTCACGAAACTGAGATTGTCTTAAACAAAATAAATAACATAAGTAACAAATAATATAAATTAAATGACAGATTCTTGGTAATTAATAATAATCAATAATTACACAATTGATTCCGAACATGTTAATATATATAACATAATAAAATATAATTATTTTAATAATATAAGAAGACGTAATATATTTTATATATTAAAGGAAGTCCCATGAGTCAGTCACAGAGATCAATATTGTAGACTCTTTATAACTGGCATTTGTTGTTGGAGATCACCCTACATAGGTACTTTTATTCTTTAGTCTACTTGTATTAAGAACTAAGTAAAAATATTTTGAACGGAGCTGTGTAAAAATCAGGACACGCTTGACATGAAAATGCATATGAAAATAAATACGTTATTTCCTTACGATTTCTTATTTAATTTAACTACTTCTCATGTCTGTCAAATATTTTTTACAGGTTCATACACAAATACTCTATTAATAAGAATTAAAAATGGCAGCTTTCGAGGGGTGACCAGTTTATCCTCACGCTTCCACCAGCTTGCATGATATCCTGTGTTAAAAGTCACGTGGAGAAATTTATGTAAACCAAGAGAAACACAAACAGTATAGCCACTAACTTGTTAAAAATTCGATGACATGTTCGTTACACAAATCGAGCGTTTTCTCTGCATAAGCGTGATACAACTAGCGGTCCGTGGGCCACATCCGGCCCGAGACCACTTGTAACAGAATAAATTTATTCACTCATTCATTACTTCGACATATTTCAATGGTAGGCCTAACGTACAAATTCTGCTGTTGAAATTACACGAATAATTAGCTTTAATTAATGACAGATGGCGAATGGGTTTTTCATTGATCGTATTTAACAACAAACACGTATAAATACATACCAGAGAAGTTAATATTGCCCTACTATCCAGAGTGCAGCACATACAGGGTTAAGAGCTAGATGTCATATGCGTTTACTCATTAATGATGATCAACACTTCATGCTCATTAATGCGGTGGTGTTACATATCAATGTTGAACAATAAAAACCACAATGAGATATTTCTGCAACCATTTAGATATGCCGAAGGCATCTTTAGTGGATGTAGGCTGTATTGTAATGTCGCTGAGTATAAGCACGTTTTATCATCAACGTCGCATCGCAAGCGCTTCATTTCATATTCTGATTCGATATGAGATAGCACAAAAGCACATTACATCAACTCTTCATACACTTCTTTATCTTAATACCACTCAACACACAGCAAGCAGAGTCTGAGGGGTCTAAGGCATAGGCACTATGCCTAGCTTATATCACAGTTAACAGCGATGTTTCTCATGCTTTTTAATTTCTTTAAAGGCGATCTCAAAAAAAACTGCACACATTATATAACGTCTCAAACCCTGAACTAGCTCCGGCTAAAGACCCCAAAAAAAATTGATAGGCAGTGTCGGACACTGCCGCAGTTATTTTCGTGAAAACGTCAATCGTGTATAGTATATTGAAATTAAACATTTTTGTAATTCTGGTTGTACTTTGCCCTCATATATCACGATATTTTAAGAAAATCGGGAAATTGTCAAACTTTTTTCAAATTCACAACCTCGTATCTTTTATGAGTTTTTGAGATACGCACTTGGAGGCCACGATGAGTTGTAACATATACACTCCTCTTCAAAACAACACTTGGTTCACTCGGATCGGATATTTAGTCTCTGAGATATGATCCCGTTTATGGACACGTGTCGAATCCGGAAAGTCGAAAATCGTGGGTTCAATTTGAGCGTGCGTAGTTCGCGACGTCCGGCCGCCACGAATGTCGGAGCGCTACTGGCACAAACTTTCATCCTTCCTCTTTAAAACGAGACGAAGATGGCGGCGCTATGTCTATTTTCAGCCGAGTTATTTAAGTTTGAAATTACTTCGACAGAAACGGTCGCTCATTTGGGCGCGACTGCCTCCCCACACCCGGCATCGATTTTAAAGACGTTTTCACGTCAAAAAGTAGAAATTTTATCGTATCTTCTGATGAGGGAAATAGAGTTACGTAATTTCCAGACAGATAATGGTTAAAAATCTGGAAAGAAGGACAAACTCTAAAAGATTAGTAATAAACACTATAAATATTGAAGCAATGAAACAAAATAATATTTTTATTTGCACGTGATGTGGCAAAACAACCTTCACCCTCGCTCACGTAACATTTCTGCATCTCGTCAAGTAGACTGAGCAAAGGCGTTAGGTCTACATTGAAATTAACCCCGTTATGTCGACGATCGCACGGAAGCGAAACGCGGACCGCGTAGCAAGAATGTCTGGTGTGATGGTATTTTGTTCGAAATGCGTCATTAAAGATAGAACTAAAATAAAAGAGGAAGCCACGGACAGAATGATGGCACCAAGCGTTGTAATTACTCCTATGAATCAGCACTGCAGCGGTGCCCTCAGTCATCCGTGATTCTCTAGTAGAGACTAATTATTTAAAATGTAGAGTTTCACAGTCCATAATGTTTTAGACAGGAACATAGAATGTGGAGTGTAAATTAGTCTACAGTGATTAGAGAATTTTATTTTCATTGTAACTGAACCGAACAATTATGAAGTTTAGATCTACAGCTAACAAAAGTGACAATTACTAACATGTTTATTAATTAAGTAACTTCCTAAGTATCTATGCTACTAAGCATCTAAATAAACGAGAAACAAATTACTAACTTATGAATTAAGAAACTATGTTACTAAGTTACTAACCAAATAATTAACTAAAATCATGACAGTTCTACCTTAACTAGTTGGTATTACAGCACTATGTTTAAAACTAACTAACTGAATAACAAAGTAAATAAGTAACTCAGTATTAAAGTCACCAGTGCATAGTTGTTTATATGATCAAGAAATTCTACGAGGCGCGTCCCAAAAGTAAGTTTCCCACTCGTCCCACAGCTAGCAAACCTTATATTGCGCGAAGCGACTGTGCGTACGTGATAGAGCAATGACGTAGCATGGCGCATGCACTAACGGTACTTCCCGCGTTCTCACAGTAGCATCGTTGCAGCTGTTGAAGATGGAGGTTCTTATTCCAGCTCCCGCTGACTGTGAAGTGCGGTCAGTGATAACGCTAGGCCGCACACGGCTCGACGGACAGCAAGTCTCCTGCAGGAGTTCAGCTGGGAGGTGTTTAATCATTCACCCTACAGCCCGGACCTCGCTCCCAGTGATTTCCATCTTTTCCTACACCTCAAGAAATTCCTGTCCGGTCAGCGTCAGCGTTTTGAGAATGACAGAGAGGCGGAGATGGTTGTCACACAGTGGTTCCAATCCCAGGCGGCAGACTTCTACGACACAGGTATTCAAAAGTTGGTCCCACGGTATGACAAATGTCTCAATTCCGGTGGCGAATATGTTGAAAAATAGCTGGACACTTGCTGTATCTGTTGCAATAAATATTTCCATGAAATTGTGTTTTGTTTCTGTAAACGGCCCCAGGGAAACTTACTTTTGGGACGCGCCTCGTATCTTGGCTTCTCTCAAAATATTAAGCTCTTCATCTCTCTTTCCTGTAGCCTCCCATTCCAAACCCCTCCTGCAGTTCCCTCGCCTCAAAAAAATACAGGGCGATCCGACAGAATTAGAGCTAAGGAGAATCAATAAACTCGAGGAACTCATGAACACTCGGAGGCTATGTTGCGCCCATGTTGATTTTATTCAATAGGTAATTATGAATAGTTAATTTTGCTCTGAGCGGTAAGTGATCCTGACTTTACAGGCTATTCAAAACACAGGTATGAAGCCGGAACCAGCTTCAGCCTACCCAGTTCGAGCAGGAGCAAATGTGAACGCATCGAGGACGTTACAGGCTACCACTCGACTAGCTGAGCTTCTAAAAAAAGTCTGTGCTCCATGGAGTCAGTTCGGTTCCGCCGAAACACCAGGAAAATTAAATTCTGGAAAATATTGATCAGGTATATTCGACGGCTCACGCTGTATAGCCCACCTAATGCTTCACGTCACAAAGCACGCCTCTCGTTCGAGATGCGAACTCTTGCCCGAAGCACAGGCGTGCGTAGATGAAGTCAGCGTACAAAGGCACAGAAGAAATGCACTGGGACCCGGGGTTAGTCCTGCAATAAACAGACATCGAGGTCCACGTTGCGTAAACCTTCTTTTCTATTGAGACTTTTAAACGCCACACGTCAATCATATTAGCTTCTTCCTATATTTAAACTAACTATTCATCTGCACATTTCGTAGCGTGTGAGAGGTCCCCGCGTTTAACTGAAGCGTGTTTAAGATTCGGCTGCCTGGAAGCCGTCCTTGTCATCCGAGCCCGATAATGAATGGACATTGGCTATTCTGGTCCTTCATACTCTCGGCCGGCGAAATGAATCCCCCGCTACCAACGCCACATTAATCAGCATTCAAGAAGTCTGCACAAAACTCCATAAGAACCTTCACCATATATATTATATTTTTCCAGGGCAAATGAAGAAATGAAGAAGGAGAACTTACTAAAAACCTCGACACACAGAAAAAGACGCTACAGAAATATGATGAAGGAGTAGAAAAGAGGAGAGAGAAGTTAATGAAAAGCAAGACGCATTCTGCCACAGCAGAAGAACAGATATGTCATATAATGAGAGTGGGTGCCTCCACCTTACACTCCCAAAGGAGGAATCAGTCTCGTGCGACTCCATTTTCTTGGGATACCCAACAACCGCCACGGTGGTCTAGTGGTCAGATCACTAGCCTTGTAATCCTGGGGTCCCAGGTTCAATTCCCGGCGGTGCCCGAATTTATAACTTGTGTTGGGCAAGGCCGTGGTCTAGGCAACACGGAGTTTTCCTCCGTGGCATCCCAACAATTACTCCATTCACACACAGAAGAAGGCAATGGCAAACCACTTCTGGATCATCTGCCAAGAACGTATATGAACAGGTCCCAATCCGAGAAAAGAAAAGGATGGAAGGATCCTGTTCATATGGACCTGTCGTCAGACAGAACACTAAATAATAATAAGATGAGGTGATCTAGCGGTTAGAACGCTGGCCTTGTAATCCTGGGGTCTCGGGTTCGAATTTATAACTTGTGTTGGGCAAGGCCGTGGTCTAGGCAACACGGAGTTTTCCTCCGTGGCATCCCAACAATTACTCCATTCACACACAGAAGAAGGCAATGGCAAACCACTTCTGGATCATCTGCCAAGAACGTATATGAACAGGTCCCAATCCGAGAAAAGAAAAGGATGGAAGGATCCTGTTCATATGGACCTGTCGTCAGACAGAACACTAAATAATAATAAGATGAGGTGATCTAGCGGTTAGAACGCTGGCCTTGTAATCCTGGGGTCTCGGGTTCGAATTTATAACTTGTGTTGGGCAAGGCCGTGGTCTAGGCAACACGGAGTTTTCCTCCGTGGCATCCCAACAATTACTCCATTCACACACAGAAGAAGGCAATGGCAAACCACTTCTGGATCATCTGCCAAGAACGTATATGAACAGGTCCCAATCCGAGAAAAGAAAAGGATGGAAGGATCCTGTTCATATGGACCTGTCGTCAGACAGAACACTAAATAATAATAAGATGAGGTGATCTAGCGGTTAGAACGCTGGCCTTGTAATCCTGGGGTCTCGGGTTCGAATTTATAACTTGTGTTGGGCAAGGCCGTGGTCTAGGCAACACGGAGTTTTCCTCCGTGGCATCCCAACAATTACTCCATTCACACACAGAAGAAGGCAATGGCAAACCACTTCTGGATCATCTGCCAAGAACGTATATGAACAGGTCCCAGTCCGAGAAGAGAAAAGGATGGAAGGATCCTGTTCATATGGACCTGTCGTCAGACAGAACACTAAATAATAATAAGATGAGGTGGTCTAGCGGTTAGAACGCTGGCCTTGTAATCCTGGGGTCTCGGGTTCGAATTTATAACTTGTGTTGGGCAAGGCTGTGGTCTAGGCAACACGGAGTTTTCCTCCGTGGCATCCCAACAATTACTCCACTCACACACAGAAGAAGGCAATGGCAAACCACTTCTGGATCATCTGCCAAGAACGTATATGAACAGGTCCCAGTCCGAGAAAAGAAAAGGATGGAAGGATCCTGTTCATATGGACCTGTCGTCAGACAGAACACTAAATAATAATAAGATGAGGTGGTCTAGCGGTTAGAACGCTGGCCTTGTAATCCTGGGGTCTCGGGTTCGAATTTATAACTTGTGTTGGGCAAGGCTGTGGTCTAGGCAACACGGAGTTTTCCTCCGTGGCATCCCAACAATTACTCCACTCACACACAGAAGAAGGCAATGGCAAACCACTTCTGGATCATCTGCCAAGAACGTATATGAACAGGTCCCAGTCCGAGAAGAGAAAAGGATGGAAGGATCCTGTTCATATGGACCTGTCGTCAGACAGAACACTAAATAAATAAATACCCAACAACGGCTCCAACCTATCAAATTAAGTCACTCACATGACGTCACGGCCGAAATTCTTAGAATTCTTAGAAAAACTAAACAAATATTTCGCCACCTAAAAGGGAGAGACGCCTTGGTGAGCAAAATGAGTCTTAAAGAAATACAGTTGATGTGTCCTCAACTAAACCGACTCAAGATGAGGTCTGGTGACAGCATTTTGTGGACACGGTACGGAACCATCAGGTTCCAGAAAAGTCTGAAAATATCTTGACTAGCTGAGTGACTATCAGATCATCAAGAAGGACCTCATTTAAGTATAAATTCGAAGATCTGTTACTGACAGCGACGCCTGTCTCTATCTGTCCGCTGTGACACCCCTGAAGGCCTTGTCTTGCGTAAGGCGGGTTATCGACCAGGCACGGCGCAATTATATTTTTCGAGTCGGTAACTTAACTCTCATTCTTTTTGTATTGAGACTCGTTTTTTGTTACAATTTGTTTTTAAGTCGCCACCATGAAACTTGGTTTGTGTCGTTTGTCTGCAAGCATGTAACGAGTCCGGTATCCTTTATTCTTGCTCTGCGCAGAGGTCAGCTTCTCTCTGCCACGAAGCAGCCTCCTGCTTTATCCTGAAGTGACAAACAAAACGTCGACTGCATGTCCTCCGTCGTGGCAACTGCCAATCGGCCCTCAGTGTATTATTTAAACAGCAAATATAGAACTTCTGAGAAAGCTGGGTACATTTAGCGATAGGCTGACGCACATTGTCCTCCAGGGTAATTACTCTTTTAATTATTTCACCTTACCGGGTGGGCGATTGCAGACTTCAAAAAATATAAAACAACAACAGGTCTGCATAAGAAATTCACTTGTTCGTCTGTCAGGTAGATGAACCCACACTAAGAACGTAGTGGAGGCGTCTGAACGAAGTGTGCTCAGATTCGCATATTCCAAACTTGGACGTATTAAGCGACATTGGGATGGTAAAATGAACAGCACGAGAAACTTCGCAAGGCAAAGACCCGATCTGTGCGTAACTGATATGGAGGCACATTCACGTGGTCCCAGAGTCAAATCGTGGTCTAGAGACCGGATGCACTGATTGAGCATTTTCGAAGTCCTTTTTTAAGTTCTTCCACAAAAATGCTGGGACAGTACCTCGAATTCGGCCACGACGGGGTATGAGAGATGGAGTCCCAGACAGCCAAAGTCAATGCACACATTCAGCGTCAGAGTCTACATAATATATGTGCACCTGCGATCCTTAAGATAGCGACTTCCAAGAAGACGCACACCACGAGCTTTCTGTTTCCCAGAGCGCCGACAAATGTGTGTCTTCGGTCGGCATCGCATCGAGCGGACAAGGACTGTGACAAGCAGCACTGACATTCGATATCTTCGGGCCAGTGGATTAAGGTGGCATCGGCCTCAACAGAATTTCACGTTGGCTGTTGCTTACCGTGCTCGTGATGGAAAGACAGGGCGAGGCACGTCCCAGCAATGTCCTAACATCTGAAGGGACACAATAAGAGACATTTCTGGTCCGAAATTAGTATGGATCTCAATAAGATCGTCTCTGAAAATGCCGTGTTAGTTCATTGAACGTCGTCGATTCCCAACCAAGTGACACGGCTGATGGTCCGACAAGACTTTGTTTACGTCAGTCGCCGTAAAAGTTTTTTATGACATGACAAAAAGCAGAATGGATCTTGTTCTGAAAAGCGCGCACAAAACGTGTCTGCAGGCAGTTCGCTGACTAAGCCTGTGACTGTCCGTAGACATTTTTTCGCGTCCAGACAGCCCGCTGACCAGCGAGGTCCTGTGGCTGGAATTTGCGTTCGACATACGCACATTTCTGAAGGTGATGAAGAAATCGTAGACATTGATGGACTAAGTAAGTACTTTCGAAGAAGAAAAGAAGAGGAAAGATTTATTCCTATAATTGTTGTTGTTGTTATTATTGTTTCGAGTTTATTATTATTATTATTATTATCCCATCTATTCACCACTTTATGGGGTATGTACTCCCATGTACCCGAGACAGACCTTGTCCCTAAGGTACATAGGGCAGCAGCTATTTCCGGGATACATTTTGTTTTTAATATGTATTACATGTTTTATAAAATGTTTTACAGTACATGTGACACCAAACTACTTCCTTCGTTTCTTCGCTTGTCCAAGCCACTCTTGTTTTTCTTGATTGATTTTCTTGTGAGTCTTGGGCTTGTTGGCTGTGCGTGTCCATGGTTGGCCTGCGTTGCCGTAACCAACCTCAGCCCTTGGAGTACCTAGACGACCTGTACTCCAGATCTTTGTCTTTCCATTCTTCGATAGAAGCTGCACGGTTGTCCACACTTTGAACCAAGGGATTATTTATCGAGGTTTACTCCTCTAGATCCGCCGTGTTCTGTTATATAACAGGGTCACCTCTAGTCTTCACCACGCACCGACGGTCTTGAGCGAGGAGAGGCTCTTGGATCTGTATTGCGCTTCACTTACTCCTGGCTGGGTGAGGACCAGTGTCCAGCATAGTCAGACTATGATGGTGAAAGGTACTACCTCTCCCCATTACCTTAACCCCTTATTATTATTATTATTATTACAACTACAATCAGAGGTTAACAGATGTTGGTTCAGTTCACCAGTCGGACACAAAAGAAAATTCCGCTCTCCAGACAATTGTTCCACAAGACACCGCTCTTACAGACGCCACGGCAAAGAGTCAAAACATAACACCCCCCTCCCCACACCAAATGGCGCCACACGACTGACCCGCAAAGAGGAGAGGTGAGACACTAGCATCAACTGCTCTCAGCATCTTACAGGTGTCGAAACAGTCGGAACAGCTGGCAAATTCTAGTTCTAACTTAAGTGCGTCATTCAAGTGTCGTGTTAACAAACGTCCTCATACCAACGTAAGCTAAATTTTGTCGTTCGATATCTACAAAATTATGGGGGTAGAAAATACGTCAAATATAATTTCCATCCCTAGCAAACGGACCGACGAGTGAGTTCGCAGAGTTCTGTATCATTAAAATAATCGATCAGTTACAGTGAATACGAGTGAGAAAATGTGAACCACTTCAGTCGGATTATCGCCGACTCGGGAGTTCCTTACGATGCCGACAGACAGAGCTACTTGCACACATTGCTTCGTTACAATTCTTGTTATTTGGCATAATCGCCTATTGGCATATTCGTAAACTACATAAAATTATTTAATATCGTTTAAGAAACATTTCTGTTTTGGTACAAGTTACTTTCCATAACATTATAATTATTTCACGAGAATGCTAGAGTAACTATAAATAACAAGAAGAAGATACGACATAATAAAAGAACAAAGTGCACGTAATAATACGTCCATTGTGAAGTTATACAATTTTCCATAACGCCGAACTTAATTCCCAGCCTCAGTTGTTACTCTCTTTGCTTCTTTTATTTTACGAAAGGCTTCGACGCAATAAATTGGCTTCAAATAGGTTCCACGTATAAAACAAGGAACAGTAAGTACACTGCCTTGAATATGTAATTATCTGCAGCGTGATGTATTATGAAGCAACGAGGCGTGCAAGGAGGCGCGCTACAAGGGACTAAGTACCACGTGCAGAAATGATTCCAGTGCAACCTAGCCGCATTTCGCGACACGTTCTTGGCATTTCTGCCTGGACCGTGGAGTTCCTCCATCGCAGAAACAGATCTGTTGCTTGCTACAGACATCGCCTTGCACGGACAAAGATACTATTTGCCCTTGTACTTAGTTTGTTTCTGACAGCGTCAAGTCATGTTTGAAATCAAAGTTGTACATCGTAATGAAATTTACATTTCATACAAAGGAGACCCGCCTGTCTCCGAAAACACCGAGAACGCTCCGTAAATTTTGGGTTATACTGGACTAAAAGGAACCAAAATCAAGTTCGCGCAACAGTTTTCAGCGTAGACTCCCAACTCCTAATTCACCGAAATCTGTTCTGGAAGTCCGAAACGAAACATGGCGACCAAAGAACACCACTACAGCCTTCCGCTCATGCGATCGTTTGGATCGGGGAAGGATTTCCTGCTTTGCCCCTCGTTTAGGCTGCCTGCAAGCCAGGGCACTCACGCAATTCTCGTCCTCCGTGCTCATCTCTGATATTATTATTAATGTGGTGATTTGTTATTTTTGTTCCAGTGCTTGCCTGTGGCACGTTTCGGCTTCCAGAAGGCAGAGTCCCAGCGAAATGAAATTTTACGCCGCCTGACGGGGTTGGCAGCCAGAGTCCAACGCTGCCCATCACCTCATTACATGGCGGCATTTGAACCTGATGGAATGGTAAGTTGACATCTTCTTCAAGGTGTGTGCTGTTCCCGGAATCAAAGTTTCTGTAGCTCAACGCTGCAGTGTTTACCACCGTCAGTAAAATCTTACGACTGTCCGAGGATGGAAACGGTAAGTGTCTCAGAATCGTCGGTATCAAACTCCGCATCCAGAAGGATATCTTCAGCATCTTCCGACTCTTCTGTCCACGTACTTATTCGCAAAGACCGCAAACCCGAATACAGATAGCAGTTGTTTGCAGTAACCAGCGCTGATCGCCATTCCATACTCGTCATCTGTCACCGACCCACGAGGTGTGCGATAGCGGCACATCGGTCTTAGATCAGGGGCTTCGCCTCTGACCGACACTGGGCTGGTCTTCGAGCGAAGGCACTTTCGTTACTTTCACTCCGAGTAGACGGACATCCGACCGCTGGCTGATGGACGACACGCAGTGCTTCCTTGCTGTCGAGACTGACGCAGTTAGAATTACTCGTTAGTGCTGTCATACGTATCCACCAGAGGGCAACAAACTAGCGGCTGTGAAATAATGGCTAATTAAACAAGGATGACAATAAATAATGTCCTCCAATTAAGAATGGAATGTTTTTCATAACATGCAAAGATTCATCTTAATTGCAAAATATAGTGTTAAGAGAGTTGATTAAAAACTTTAATTATATTTAAACTTATTTCTGTTTTAAAACATTATTACTTCTTGGAATTCTAAGAAACGATTTTAAATTCAAAAGCGACTGCTGTAATTTATTTAAAACTGGAAGTGCCGAAGATAAATTTTTGTCAATTCCTGGCTTACATAAAATAACTCATTCCTGTCCTTTCGCCATTTTATATTTAGTTATCGACAGTTCATAATCACTGATCACTTGGTGCTACTTCCTTTCTTTTCCTTCGACTGAACTGCATTGTTCAGCATCCTGGTCTCAAACAGCCTCGACTTCCGTTCATAATTTCATTTATTGTTTACTTTAATATTTTCATTTCATATATTTGGGGGTGGGGGTGGGAGGCAAACTGAATGGCCGCAAACATTCCTTAACCTTAATCTGCTTTAACTTCTTTCTAACAAAATTAGCACAAAACTTTCCGCGTGAGAGTACAAAACGAAAATTTTCGTGATTATAACAGCATCAACTACGACCGTCTTTGCTTTGAACGCTAATCCTCTAAGCTTCCAAGAACAGACTCACGTGAACGAGTGTCAGTAGACAAGAAACCAAGACGAAGTAGAAATTAGGTGACCTCAACTTTTACGAAAACAAACATGGCGAATCAAATGTCATCTCGCTTTTATCGAAGTGAAAGTTATTTACAATTTACATGTAAGATAATTACACTAAATTAATTTCGGGGCAATTAAGGATGCAGATTACAGTCACATCTCATGGACTCATCGCTACCGTCGCTACTGGGGTCATTTCTAATTTGGTGTTAAAGACAACGAGATCTGGTCAGTACTTTTCAATGATAGTGCAAGAGTGCAACGGGTAAAGTACATATATATATATATATATATATTTATTTATTTAAATTATCTCAGATACTCCTTTGAAACCACGCACGGATAACTTCAAGAAGCCTCACACAACCCCTACCTGGATGACAACTGCGCTCTCAAAGCAATGGCAACCCGAATAAGAAAGTCCATCAATCCTTAACGGTTCGAAGTGACGAAGGTCGCTGCGAGTTCGGAGCTCGGCCAGGGACAACGTAATGAAGAAACTGAAGGCAGATTCAGAGCATCGACATTTTCAGCAACAGAGAAGGAATATTGAACAAAAAGAAAGCTGCTTGAAGAAAATAAATACAGCGGAAAGACCTCAGAAGATATTTTAACACAGAAAATAAATGTTTTGGTTCAAATACAACATACACAAAACGTGTTGATATTTGTACGTCAGTCAACAACATTCGACTCGATTCACTGTGACAGACCTATTTACAAAGTTGGTAACAGCGGAGTCCTTGTGTCTGAAATAAGTGAACACCAACGCAAAGTCTACAACATTGCATAGACAAAACAAGCTAGTAAACGTACGCATTGCGTAACATCTCAGACACGTTCCCTCTGTGATTACTTCCAATCTTCATTTCATTAGTGCCAGCTTTCCATAGAGAATAAACACGGTCGTTGGCTTGGCGTTGTCTTATATGATTCGGTTCTTACCTCAAAGTAAACACAACATCGAGTAGTTGGTCTGACGTCACAGACGGACGGACCTTACGCAAAGGACAAGTCTCTCAGCCCATCCGATGTTATAGCGGTCCCAGGGCAGAGACACGCCGGAAACTTATCCAACTACGGTTAGCGTTGAACAAGTCCCGGGTTCGATCAAATCCGCTGCCACGTATTTCAAACTGGCGTCTGAACACGCAGGAGGACATGATAATGAGTCCAGGGGGATATCCTTAACTTCCTGATCTTGCTGTTAGCTCCTTAACCCTTTGTAAGCCGAAGATCGTCTGAATATTATTTATGAATTCAGTCCGTACCGCGAAGAAAACACTACACCTCACCATTACGAAAATCAGCTGGTTAACCCTTTGAAGCCGAAGTTCGTCTTCATAATATTTACGAATCCAGACCGTACCGCGAAGAAAACACTTCACTTAACCATTAGAAGTCGAATCAGGCGGTACCACATAAGATTTAACAAAAGAACATCCCGGTCAAAGCCTTAAAATATTTTAACATTTAATAATAATAGTTTATTGTGATTTGACTGATAAAATTGAGCAAGTATCTTATCAATGTGATTAACAACGCACAGGGAAGTTTTATAGAAAATGGGGCAACATAACACAGCACCTTCCTATTAACAGGAATCTATGAACTCATTTAAATAATAAAGTTAGAAATTAACGTCTTCGTATGAAAGTCTGACAACGCTGAACTCAACCTCTTCAAGCACGCTGTTGTCTGAGCACAGACGTGGCTGTATTTGGGGTCCAAGCCACTACGTAAAAACACTTATCGATGTAATTAGTATAAATTATGACTTACTTCTAGAATCTTCACTGGATCTCGGTTTCAGTAAACTGATCACTGCCAATGTTGATAAACTGCAGACGTAAAACAGTAAGAGAAACGCGAGGAAACACTTTCCCACACAAACTCTGTCAAGACGCCATTACGCACTGCAGACGCGTACCAACATGACAGTCCAAATGACGCGAGATTTATACATTCGCTTAGTAAACAGGTCACGTTATTTTACTCTATTTTCCTTAACACATATTTTAACGTTTATAAAATCGATATTTAAACGACAGACAGAATTTAGGTAGTTCATTCGATTCTCAATAAACCAGCTTTTTATTCCAATTTTTTGTGATATAAATAAGCTGAACATTCTTGGAGGCAGGAACCGAATTTTCTGTATTTTCGAACTCAAAAAAAAAAAATTCAAGTGCAATTTCAAAACTGATATTAGTGGCACTGGTGTTTCATTACAATTTAACTTTAAACACGACTGTTCACGATTCTTAGTCTCATAACAGATAAAATATATTTTCGTTAAATCCATCTTTGTTTTCGTTGTCATCAAATACTATGAGGGTGGTGGAATCGATAAATACTGAGATGGACAGGACTTGTAGCACGTATATAGAATTTTAGTCACAAAACCTGATGGAAATAGATCACTTGAGAGATATTGGTGTAGATGGGAGGACAATGCCACGAAAATGTTGGGGTGTACGTGTGTGAAATATTTTCATTACTATTGGATAACATCTGATGATAATAATATTTATATTGTGAGTAGCGTTTGGTCTTTACGTACTCCACACTCGTCAGAGGATCTCAGACGCTCTCCCTGTCAGCTACATAATCCATGTCGTACTCGCTGATGACAGTTTGTATTGCAGAATGTGGCAACACTTCGTAAACTTCCGTTCCCACAGACTGCTACGGACGCCTAGTGGTAGTTCGCGTTACTAATTTCAGTTTCTCACGGATCGAACAGCAGGTGGACTTGCGAAAACTGAAGAATGTTTTCCTTCGAATTTCTATGTCATTCTTAAACAATCTTTGAGAAGAGACGCACATTTTCTGGCATCGTACGAATCCAAGGCCCCTGTTGATGGGAATTAAACTCTTTTATGTTTAACTGTAATACAGTTTATCGCAGCATCAACTTTTAAAATCGCATTGAAAGTAAGAACTTCATAAGGAAGTTTTTTTTACAAAACTCGATTTAAACCTGGAAACATCCGTCGTCCTTTCGTGTGCGAAGAGCTTAAGGCTTTGACCGGGATGTTCTTTTGTTAAATCTTACGTGGTACCGCCTGATTCGACTTCTAATGGTTAAGTGAAGTGTTTTCTTCGCGGTACGGTCTGGATTCGTAAATAATATTCAGACGATCTTCGGCTTCAAAGGGTTAACCAGCTGATTTTCGTAATGGTGAGGTGAAGTGTTTTCTTCGCGGTACGGTCTGAATCCATAAATAATATTCAGACGATCTTCGTCTTCAAAGGGTTAACCAGCTGATTTTCGTAATGGTGAGGTGTAGTGTTTTCTTCGCGGTACGGACTGAATTCATAAATAATATTCAGACGAGCTTTATAAATGGAATAAATATAGTAAGAGCCACTTACAGACGAGTGCGTCTTTGTGAACACTAACGGAGGCATAAGACACAGCACGAAGTCTCAAAAGAAGGAAACGAGGAGGACTGGTTAGCATCCCTGATCCGTATTCGGGACGCTCCGGCTTTAAATCTCGACTCAAGGCCGGCAATCATAAAAACGTTTAAGCGTGTTTCCTCAGTTCCTCCAGGCACGGAGAAGCACTCAGTTAATCATATTTCCTTTCTAGTTCATTATTCATTAATAAACGTAACATTAGAAGATCTTAGCTACTAACAGCGTCATTTAATAAACCACAAATAGATAAACTGCTCACATAACCGACAAACCAGTCAAATTCGTTTATTTTCTTTTATGGAATTTTCAATGTTCATCGCCGTGCTCACAACAATAACGAGCCACATAAATCCGGTCCACCCACACAATCGCGTTCTATTTATTTAAGACGAACCCCCCCCCTTCTCAATCAACGCTAAAGACCGCCGAGTGGTCACTAGCTTTCAGGTTTCCTGAAGAAAATTTTGCAAGCATTTGTCACTTCCTCGTTCACGCGTGTCTTGTCCCTAGGCTCGAATACTTGAAATTACGACTGAGGCGACTGGATTTTGCTGGCTCGGGACAAGGACTGGCGAGGGCTTTGGTCAATTCGGTGATGAACATTCCGGTTCCCTAAGCCACGTGGTTAATTAATTATTTTAGAGTTTTCCGTTCTGCCTGACAGAGATCAAGTGTCACTCCGACACAAACTAGAAATTAATAAATAAGCTACGAATGTTTCACGACGACCTAATGCAATTAAGTATTTTCGGGAGATCCGTTATGTCGGTATGATTACTGACATTGAGGAGACTTCACCAGGTCTGACGCCAAGGACACACGTGAGCTAATGTAACAGGAGCTCTAGTTGTGTGACGTCACGTCATGTCGTCGCGTCCACACGTAAGTTCCTTGCATAAGAGTCGAAGATTAACTGGAACCATTATGGAAGGCGAGCGAATGCACCGGAATCAGCGAAAACTCCGGGTATCTGCAGCGTGAAACACCAGAATTCTGTCAAAAATGTAAAACTTTCTACGTAACACAGCGAATTATCACCCCGAAAGCACGTGGTGCGAGCTGTAATTATTCTTAACCGTGTCTTACGAGCAGAATTTGCGAAAATGTAAACAGAAGGAAAGAAAGAAAGACAATGAACAGAGACGGGAAAAGTGGAAAGGTGATGATGGGAGGATTTCTGTCCGGGAATTTGGCTGGAGGAACTGAGTAAGATCACGTCCGCAGATTCTGTTTTAATTAGCGATTCACAGGCAGGGAAGGCTTCAACGTCGATTATGTCCGATTAATTCGTATGAGAAAGACACGGAGAGTAGCAATCGATACGGGGAAATAATCGATCTATGCCCCCTAATCCCAGAGGATGTAATTGCACATAGCATCAAACATTTTGTAGTCCTTACCGCAAACAGTGTCCGAAGCTACTGCAATTACTTGATGGGGGTCCAAGACTCAACTTCAGAGGCACCGCGTCGACGTTTCGGGACACCGCAGTTTGGTGGCACGGTAGAGGCCTCGGTCTCTCCTTCTGGGTGTGACAGTACACACGGAAGCTGTAGAAACAGCAGACGTTTAGGTGAGGAATCTGCTGCCTCCCTCTTCAGGGATTCTTCTGGGTACAGCACAATTTCGAAATGATAGATTACCGACATTCCGGGGGATTCATTTATCTCTATTTCTGTGACCGAAGGTTTGAGATTAATACCGTTTCGAAAAACTTCATGTCTCGAACGTCAAAATTGCAGACTACAGAAATTTTCAATCCTGAAGAAGGAGGCAGCAACTTCCACCGAGACGCCAGCAAACCCTATAAACTACCATTTAGACACAGTGTTCCTAGAATACTATAAGGAAATATTTGATATTTCTCGCACCATTTAGTGATGACATTACAATATTCCTTCCTGGGAGTTGCTAATGAAGGGTTATCACAGCAAAGTAGGTAGCCTAAAACAGCATACTCTCCCACGTCTTCGCTGTAGACTGCGTTGTCATGATGTGCTGTTTGATTACGCACAAGAACCGTCCCCTGGTAGTCGACAACTCGTGATAATGAGAACGTACCTGAGCGGTAACCGCGAAGATTGTCGTTAGGCCGATCAATCGGCTTGCGTCTTCGGCACGTCTTGAATTACTTATCTTGTGGACGCAGGAATAACGAGAGTTTCAAAACAGAGCCAAAATCAGTTGCTTATGGAATGAGTACGACGTCACAGGAAATGAGAAAAACAATAGTTAATTTGACCTTCAATTAAATGGCCGTCGGAATCCTTCATAGACGCTACAAAAACTGAGATGAAATGAAAGATGCTCTTCGCAGCATCCGGGGCAGGGCTTAAACCAATAGAAAGCTCCATCACGTGATATGCAAAGTTGGCGGGCAGCGACTCATTCCGCATGCAAATCTTACGGTCGGCTCAGAAGGTGGAGACTCGAGTTTAGAGATCGATATTTCACGGAGCACAGATCCCCCCCCCGGTCACACCTGATCTGCGATCGGCCGGTGCTAAAGCCCACTGCACTCCCACCTATGTTGCCGCGAGCTCATGAAGCCTTCGTGCAAGATGCGTCTCGAAAAGACAAAGTTGCTCATCTTGTCACAGAATTGCCGTCTTTCATGAAACAAGGACGTTCATTACCACGTCCACAAAAGCCTTCATCCATTCCCGAACCTGCTGACTCCAGTTACCCGGTGTTATTCCATTATCCACCTTAATATTAGACTGACCGTCCGGCAACGCCAACTCGAATGTGGTCGTGGCCCTTGTCCGTGTCACCGACATCGACGTTTCTGCAACCTGGTCGCCGAAACAAACAACATGGCGTCGGCGTATCCCCTTTTCGACCCACGCACATGTAATTTGCATTAGCAAACCTGTGGTCCGCAAGACTAGCCGATTTCCAGCAATGTTACCGCGAGAGAGTTCGAGGAACTCAAACATTTTCTAGTGCCTGTCCTGATAATCGCTCGGCCTGCCAAGAAATTCCCCCACGAGGGTCGATACAGAGTTTGCTCCAGCTCGAAACTGCGCGCTGTCCTGAGGAAGAAGGATTCAGCCAATCGCCGTGGGGGCGAAGGGGGCTTGTTAGTAAAAAAATCTGCAGATACAATTCTTGTACTTTTTTTTTAAAGTAAAATTTACGAATTCATTATTCAAAATTTCGTATGAACTGCTATTTGTCTGTATAAATGAAACTGTGACAAAGACCTACCAATTATTATTTCTCCCACAAAACCTTTTAATTTAAGGGAAGCCATGCTACATTGCATCAGTGAACAGAAGAAATAGTTCAGGTCTTACTAAGTTATAAAGGTCTAGCGGTTTGAACGCTGGCCTTGTAATCCTGGGGTCTCGGGTTCGAATTTATAACTTGTGTTGGGCAAGGCCGTGGTCTAGGCAACACGAAGTTTTCCTCCGTGGCATCCCAACAATTACTCCATTCACACACAGAAGAAGGCAATGGCAAACCACTTCTGGATCATCTGCCAAGAACGTATATGAACAGGTCCCAGTCCGAGAAAAGGATGGAAGGATCCTGTTCATATGGACCTGTCGTCAGACAGAACACTAAATAATAATAATAATTAAAAAAGTATCCACACTGTACGAATGAACAATCACGCAGAGGAAGTGAATTTCTGACTGGACCCGACTCACAAAAGCCACGCCATTTCTCGCCCTGATGTGAATCTGCTCTCGTTTACAGAATTGCCTCCCATCGCGTGAGTGATTTTTCAACAGAAATATATCGACCTGCCCACTTTCTCCTGTACCATATTTCGTTTTTAAAGATTCGCTGTATCAAAGGTCAGAAACCTAAGAGGTCATCGTGGGTTCGAATTCCAGGGATATATAGCAATATGTACTGATTGACTCCCTGACGTCACTGAATGTTGATTATGCTTGGCAGAAACTGGCTACCGATTTCTGGTGATGGCAGCTGTTAAGACAGGCGAATTCCCTTCACAAAGACTGCATTTCTTGTAAAATTGAGGCCAATAGTGGAAAATAAAAGTTTACGAGGAACAGAAATCTATGAGAGTTGCATTGAAGTTAAAATGTCAGAAAATTATCGTGGCCCATGTTCACAGTTCTGCCAACCTTCCAAAGAACGACGATAATAATAGGCAGTGTGGCTACATTTCATAACTCGTCTGTAAATCAATTAATCGCACAGAATACAACACGGAGCTTCGTTCAAAATCATCTTGAATATGAACAACGCCACGCCAAGAATTAAAATATTGTGGCGATGGCCGCGAGGGTAGAAATTTCTGTCATCGTCCAATCACAGCAGAATTAGTATCTTAAATGCTATTAATTACAGTGGAATCTCTATCAAGACTTTGCACTAGGCGATAAGTACCGAAGGGCTCAGATAACATCTGGCGACGATTATGCAGGTTTGATGAGCACAAATGATAATTATGGTGGAGACACTGAATTAGTAGCCATCCGAGAAAGAATGATAACTAACTGACTAACCAGATGGCTTACCGAACCCAAAGGTTCATCACCGAATTAACCAAAGCCCTCCACCGGACCCTGTCCTGGACCAACAAAATCCAGTCTCCTTCAACTCCTATCTCCCATAGATCCCGCCTGAGATTATCCTCCCATCTACGTCTAGGTCTCCCCAGCGGTCTCTTCCCCTCAGGCTTCCCAAATAGTGGACCCAACCAACCAGATGGCTTACGGAACCCGAAGGTTCATCACCGAATTAACCAAAGCCCTCCACCGGACCCTGTCCTGGACCAACAAAATCCAGTTTCCTTCAACTCCTATCTCCCATAGATCCCGCCTGAGATTATCCTCTCATCTACGTCTAGGTCTCCCCAGAGATCTCTTCCCCTCAGGCTTCCCAAATAGTGGACCCAACCAACCAGATGGCTTACGGAACCCGAAGGTTCATCACCGAATTAACCAAAGCCCTCCACCGGACCCTGTCCTGGGCCAACAAAATCCAGTCTCCTTCAACTCCTGTCTCCCATAGATCCCGTCTGAGATTGTCCTCCCATCTACGTCTAGGTCTCCCCAGCGGTCTCTTCCCCTCAGGCTTCCCAAATAGTGGACCCAACCAACCAGATGGCTTACGGAACCCGAAGGTTCATCACCGAATTAACCAAAGCCCTCCACCGGACCCTGTCCTGGGCCAACAAAATCCAGTCTCCTTCAACTCCTATCTCCCATAGATCCCGCCTGAGATTATCCTCCCATCTACGTCTAGGTCTCCCCAGTGGTCTCTTCCCCTCAGGCTTCCCAAATAGTGGACCCAACCAACTAGATGGCTTACCGAACCCGAAGGTTCATCACCGAATTAACCAAAGCCCTCCACCGATCCCTGTCCTGGGCCAACAAAATCCAGTGTCCTTCAACTCCTATCTCCCATAGATCCCGCCTGAGATTATCCTCCCATCTACGTCTAGGTCTCCCCAGCGGTCTCTTCCCCTCAGGCTTCCCAAATAGTGGACCCAACCAACCAGATGGCTTACGGAACCCGAAGGTTCATCACCGAATTAACCAAAGCCCTCCACCGGACCCTGTCCTGGACCAACAAAATCCAGTTTCCTTCAACTCCTATCTCCCATAGATCCCGCCTGAGATTGTCCTCCCATCTACGTCTAGGTCTCCCCAGCGGTCTCTTCCCCTCAGGCTTCCCAAACAGTTGACCCAACCAACTAGATGGCTTATGAAACTCGAAGGTTCATCACCGAACTAACCAAAGCCCTCCACCGGACCAACAAAATCCAGTCTCCTTCAACTCCTGTCTCCCATAGATCCCGCCTGAGATTATCCTCCCATCTACGTCTAGGTCTCCCCAGCGGTCTCTTTCCCTCAGGCTTCCCAACCAGTACCCGGATCACACCTCTTGTGAAAGAATGATTAACAGGAAGAATGTACTTGTACAGATTTCTCGATTTTCCCATTACTAAGAAGTTATAAGCAGATTAAATTCTACGAATGTTAGTTAACATCCAGCTCGGAATATCATCTCTTCCCTTTCGTTACAGACATTAGGCCTAGTGATGTCTAGGCTCAACGGAATTTTGGCCTAGTGGCTTCATCAAAAGACGCCATTATCCTATCCTGACGAAGCAGAATCCAGTAGTTTTGATTTCATTCGCTCTCCTGTCTTCTGCGTTGTGTTGTACAGTACTCGCATTCTTATTCTTGAGGAGGCCTAGTCCAGTAGGCCTGCAAGCCTTACGTACCTCGTCGCTTGATTCTGTGTCCCTTGTCTTAATAGTTACGTCTGCTGCAAACCTTTTAGAATTCCTCGGGATATTCTAACCGAAAATTTTTGTGCAATTCTTACTTCCTCATGCGATCTATTTAGACCACCTTAACAAGAGGCTACTTGGTGAGAAGGACAGACTACGAACAGAAACAGTTTTGCCAACGTCTACTTACGAAAGAAAACCCCAATGAGGAAGTGTACAGGCCTGTTAGGTGGGTACCGCCGCTTCGTAGGAACGTACTGCCTCCATCTACAGAATTTCTCAAAATATTCGGCGAACAATATAAATTATAAACTACCCCATTCTGTGCTTTATTCTCAGGAACAATGAAAAGATCTTCTCGCATTAGGCACAGGCTGTAATACCTGTGATCAGAGACTAATAAGATGCTTTCGTCGATGAATCTTGAAGGCATTTCCGCAACACTGTTCTGGAGACAGAACGTCCGGGAGGGGGGGCACACACACGCCCACTCATCACTGACAATTTACAGATTTTATGAACTGAGAGTTAAAAGTATATTTCCAGTTCCGTCTTCTACAACAAAATTCGTCTGTGAGTCGAAAGGGGCATTTCTGTCAATGAGAAAAGGAACAAGGATTGTATCGTTACGCTTTAATGATCACTCCAAACGCCATGTTTTATTCAGTGTCGTATCAAAACATAAATATTAATTCTCGAAAGTTTTGCACACAAAAAAACCTAACCGTATTTAAAATTAATCTGATTGTGGAAAAGACATAACGAGAGGATTCTGTCTACGATGACCTGAATGTAATTTATTTACGCGTTTTTTAAAATCCCCATAATTTGTCTTGTAGCTTATGGACAGGGTAATAAATATAAATATTCAAAATTGAACAGGTCTTAAGACACTTCTGCTTCAAACTACGGAGGTCCTGAGATCGAACCTGGGCCTACGTACTCTTCCGCATAAAAATCAATATTTCGTATTATTCTCACTGTTTATTACATATTTAAGCAGCGTTAACCAGCTGATCTACCTAATGGTGAAGTGTCGTGTTTTCTTCGCGGTACGGACTGACTTCCTAAATATTATTTATTTCAGCTGAAACGCATTCTAGATGCTTTAAGCTTGTGACTCTAAATGACCGTCGTTATACATCAGCGCGTCCGTTCTTTCAGTAGCTCACTTCTTGGCCAGCTGAGCAACTGATAGTTCTTCTAAACGGATCTGCTGCGTTTTACGGTAGACATGACCTTACTCGGTGGACGCTACGGGCTAGAAACAGCGAAGAAGAGCCCACGGCCTTCTGCTAGAGCAGGGGACATCACAAGTGGCGTACGCCCTCCTCCCCAGCCCTGAAGGTTTCTGCCCCGCATTTCAATCTGACTGATCGCTCACCTAAGGACTTTCACTCTGCTAAAATATTGATCAGAGCGAGGAAACTATGATCGGCAGAATAACGCAGCGGTCTGCACCATCCATCAACCTGGCTCCATAGTTATTTCTGATAAGCTGCTAGTTGCTCAGATAATTACGAATCATATGCAAACGGAGGCTTCATTGCTGTGTTCGAAACGTCCATCTACTGGACTCTATCCTTAGCCGGATTCATCCAGTCCACGTCCTCATGCAGATTTCTTAAGATACATTTTAATATTATCCTCCTACCTACGCTCTACTAATCTCTTCCCTTCATAATAATACTATTCTTGTTACTTTTTGGAACCGTGTAGACTCTTCGATGGATAAAAACATTTCGGAGGAACATACTGTCTCCATCGTCAGGGCTCAAATTACACACTGCAGTGTACAGATTCAGAAATTAAAACTGCAGTCCAGTGAGTGGTTCTGGACGGACCTCCATATTAGGCATTCACTGCTGATTGTAGTGAGATTTTGGGAGATGAAACACGCGTGCGGCCTTCACATCTGAACGTGCCTTTGTGTTTTGGTTTCGCTTTGCGCCTCGGAACGTCGTAAAATATAAGACAGCAAGTCCGCACGTTGTCTCAGAAGCAGTCTGTGTTCTCTATGGCGAAACAAACACATTTAAATTCTCATGACCTAAGTTACGGCAGTGAATTCTGTCGATATTTTCAGTTCCAAACGCGGCCAAGCTCAACGCAACATGGCGGTACGTCTGAGAACTTTTCCATTGGCTGTTGGTGGCGTCTCTTCAGGCCTGACATCTTCCATAACCACAGAAACAGTACAATCCGTTCACAAGTAAACATTTCGTAATCTTTATCTGCAGTTATAATATTCTTCCGTCTCTCCGTCTCTGATACGGTTGCCTGGCAACCGCTAAACTCGTGACGTGGCCACAGAGCGAGGGAAAAGGCTCGTATCGATATTGCTCACTGAGCGTTTATGGCGCCTGGAATCTGTTAAGGTCCTTCAGGATCCATAAAAGGCTGGAGATTCAGCTCAGCGGCTGTCAGCTTCTCAAGAACGACTCTGATCTGCGGAGCTGTTACTTCGAGAGTCCATTGGTTGATGGCTGCTCTGTACAATATAAAACTAACATGGAAGGAATTTTAAAAAAAACAAAACAAATTTGTCTTCGAAGGCGAAAGATGAACTAGAAAATGGGAAAATTAATGTGCTTATTGCGACTAAAATACGTACGTCTGAATTCAGTTTAATTCAGGTGTACATGAAGTTTAACGAGCCACTAGTCCACTACGCCGAAGTATTCTATGCGCGATTCCCTTATGACGTCCGCGTTCACGAACTGAAAATCTAGAAGTAATATAACACCACAATTCTTCGCTGTGCTTACATTTCCCAAGATGTTGTATAATTCTATATCGAATCTTGGGTAGAAATTACAAGACTACACTCTGTTTCCACGCTGGTTGTACCACACATTCCATAACCAGACTCATGCATAGGAACAAACTACATCTCCTGCAATATAGGCATCCCTTTCTTACAATGTACGTGACTGTAGCGATCAATGGCGCCCGACGACTAAACCGCCTATATATATCACACCAGTCTTCCCTCCGCCACATACAAACAGACGTGACGGAATTTGTTAATTTTGGAAACCAGAAACGAAACAAGTTTAAATATTGCAGAGCCGAGTGAGAATTGCACATGTCAAAAGCGTTGCATGTCCCTTTGAAGCGAGAGAGAGAGAGAGAGAGAAGAGAAAATAGGGAAGTAGCGATATGCACTAACGTTATAAATGGGGGGGGGGGTATAAAGTTGGTTTGAGGCAATGAAGGTTCCCAGGCATTGCCCGCTCGTCCTTCTGGTATAAATAGGTTTAATAAGGGCAAGGGATTTAGGAGACAGGATGGGTTAAGAAATGGCGAGGTTGATCAGAGTCTTTGCGTTAATTTTGAATTTTGATATTGGCCTTGGAGGGGCGGCGTTTGGAAAAAGATTTACGTTAATATGGGGGGGGGGGGGGTTACTATAGAGCAGAATTTTGATATTAACACTGGGAGGGCTGCAAAGCAACGTGGAAGCCCGAAGCCCATATGAATATTATATAAGAATTCAGTCCGTACCGCGAAGAAAACACTACACTTCACCATTACGAAGATCAACTGGTTAACGCTGTTTAAGGAAATAATACGACTAAAACGCTAATTAACCCTTTGGAGCCGAAAAGAGAGAGAGAGAAGAGAGAAAAAGTGGGGGGAGTAGCGATAGGCACTACTGTTATAAATGGGGGAGGGGTATAAAGTTAGTTGTGGGCTATGAAGGTTCCCAGGCAGTGCCCGCTCGTCCTTCTGGTATGAATAAGTTTAGTGAGGACAAGGGATTTAGGAGACAGGATGGGGTAAGAAATAGGGTAGGGGGGGAGTTGATTCGGGTCTTTGCGTTAATTTTGAATTTTGATATTGGCCTTGGGGGTGGCGTTAGGAATAATTTACGTTAATTTTGGGGGGGGGGCTACTATAGAGCGGAATTTTGATATTACTCTGAGAGGGCTGCATGGGAGGCATGCAGAGCAACGTGGGAATTGGGTACCAACTCAGCATTTGCTCTAGTACCGAGGAAAACCACGGAAAACCTTGGTCGAGTTGGCCGGTCGCAGGACCTTCCGGATGCGTGCTGCTGACTTCTAGCCAGCAGTCCGGCATTTAAAATCGCGAGCCCTAACGGTAGCCTCTGTCCGTGCGCTTCCTTTATTAATAACTGATACATTTTTTTTTTTTCATTTTTACATAGATTTGTTTTGGATAAGAAACGACCAACTTGGCTCGTTGCTTATCCAATTACAAAAAAAGTTTCAATTCACATTCCATAAATCATTTTTCCATTTTCATGCCGTGGTCGTCTTGTCTTGTGTCCGTTGGTTCACGGTCGGTCCAGCGTAGGGGAGTGGTCGATGTGACCGCCTATGGACTGGACTCTCCGGGGTACCTATAACGGGCTGGTGGTGCACTGTAGTGGGGGCTACAAAAGAAAAGCCGAGGTTTAGCTGTGTTTTTGCTGGAGGTGAAGGAATTTTAAGGTGTGCTGTTGGGCTAATGTTACAGAACAATGTACTACAGAGGCAATCCTCTGACCGTTTATTGAGCAAAAGGATTGGAGGATTTCGCAGGTTGGGTTACCTCGCAAGAAGGGCTCGGGGGCGGAGGTATTTGTCAATGCTGGGATCGTACTGTCCTAGCTCTTGAATTTGACTGTTGTAGCTGGTGGCCGATTTCAAGTATAGCCTATTCGCTAATCCTTTAATGTAATTCTTGATCAACGGCATTCCGGTCTGTTCGTGTAGGGTACTAATTGGAGTAACCCTTGGCAATTTGGTTATTATTCTGAGGACTTTGTTCTGAAATGTCTGAAGTTTTTGTAAATGAGTGTTAGCAGCGTAGCCCCAGGCGGGGGAGGCATACGTCAGTATGGACCGGAGGAGTGATTTATAGATCATTAACGATAAATTTACATCCATTCTGGAGGATTTATTGAGTAAAGGAAATAGTTGCCTCAGTCTGAAGTTGGCTGTACGGAGAATGGATGATATGTGGGCCTTGTACGTCAATTTGGAATCTAGAATGACACCCAGATATTTGGTTTCGGAGGTAAAAGCTACGGTTTTATTAAAAATTTTTACGGTGGGAACAGTGCAGCGATAGTCGCGTAAACGTTTTGAAAACACGGTTGTGGTGCACTTGTCAATGTTGATCTGAATTCTCCATCTCCGAAACCAGGGTTCCAGAAGGCCTATTGCTCTGTTTAATTTCGTTATCGCTATGTCTAATTTTCCTGAGCGAGCACTGATATTTGTGTCATCTGCATAGATTGAGATGGACACGTTGGAGTCATTCTCAATGGATGGGATGTCATTTATGTAGATGTTAAAAAGTGTTGGCCCGAGTAGGCTACCCTGGGGAACGCCGGCCCTGATGGGGCGGCAGCTTGAGTGAGAGCTCCCATGTGAAACAGAAAATGAACGGTTCTGGAGGTAACTGTGAATTACGTGGATTAGGTGAGGCGGAATTTTGACTTTAATGAGTTTTGCTATTAGCCCCGTGATCCAAACTTTATCAAATGCTCGTTCTATGTCCAGGAACAATGCCACTGTAGCTTTCTTATTGTTAAATCCGTGAGTGATTCTCTCTATATTTCTTAATAGTGTGTGCGTTGTGGAATGTCCACGTTTAAAACCATACTGGTCATTTCTGATAATGTGGAGCTCCTTAAGTTGAAAATTAATTCTTTTTAAGATGATTTTCTCAAAAAATTTGCCTAGGGAATTTAATAAACTTATTGGCCTATAATTTAACGGGGAGGAATGGTCCTTTTTTGGTTTTGGGAGCATGATAACTTTAGCGTTTTTCCACTGGGTAGGAAAATAATTTGAAGCTAATGACTTGTTAAATATTTTTGCAATAAATCTGAAAACAGGCCGTGGCAGGTGTTTTAGTACTATGTTCTGAATCCCATCAGGGCCAGGAGCCTTGCGGGGTTTAAGGTGGCGGATAATCCATTCGACCTCGCAATGGTTTGTAAGCCTTACGGAGGCCTGCGGAGGTTGCATCAGGAAGTCGGTAACTACCTGCTCTGTGCTAACGGTGAAGTTGGTGTCTACGTTTGGGTTCGTTTGGAATATTTCTTCTAAAGTATCAGCAAAAATATTCACTTTGTCTTGGTTGGTAATTGCAACGTTGCCATTGTGTTTCAGGGGTGGGATTTTTGTGTCCGTGTTTGTGAGGCTTTTTGTTATCCTCCACGTGTCTTTAGTGTTGGTAGTGTCGAGGCCTTGGAGTGTTTGCTGCCAGGTGTTCGAAATTTGATCTTTAATGGCCGAGTCAATTTTGTGTTTCAAGGCGTTGATGAGGGGACGAAGCCTTATGTCGTGGGTTCTTTGCCACTGATTTCTCAGTTTGTTTCTTTCTTGGATGAGAAGTCGAGTGGCTGCTGCAATTTGCATTGACCTGAAAGTTCTCCGTCTGAGCGGAATAGAGTGGTGCGTGGCCTTATTCAGAACGTCTGTAAGGTGGTCAATAGCTGTATCAATCTCACTGCTACAGCAGTTCCCATCTACGCACTGTGTGTTTAGGTTTTCAGAAATGTAATTTTGAAAAAGATTCCAATTGGCTTCGCTGTAGACGAATGTATGTTTTAATTCGTCTGGTTCTAGTGGACCACGTATTCTAAGAAGAACTGGGTTGTGGTCGGATGTCGAAAGACTGCCTTGTGTGCGTATTGAGTGGCTGGAAAGCACGTTACTGATTATGGCAAAATCAAGTATATCGGCTTCACCAGGATTACAATCTGGAAAGTGTGTGGGGTGGGATGGAGCCGAGATTACGTAATTACTTTTATAGTAATGTTTGAGAAGTGTCTGCCCCGCTGCATTGTTCTGCCGAGCGTTCCAGGTTAAATGCTTGGCGTTGAAATCGCCTGCTAGAATTACTTTGTTTCCGGTTTCCAAAAGATGGTCCAGGTCACTCTCTATAATTTTGCCCGGGGGGTTGTAAATAGAGATTAGTACTATTGTTTCCCTATTGATGTTAACTTGGATAGCTGTCGCTTCCATGTGTTGGAGGGGGGGAAGGGGAATCTCCGAATGCTTGAAGCCCTGGCGAATTAGAATGGCCGTTCCGCCACCCCTCTGATTTAGCCTGTCAGACCGGAATGTCGTGTAGTTTGGGCACTTAAATTTTGTTGCAGATTGTAAATGAGTTTCATTAATTAGAGCTATGGGGATGTTATTGGTTTCCAAATAATCTAATAGTTCTGATTTTTTAGTCTTGACGCCTCTGGCGTTCCAGAACAGGATGTCAGTGTGGCTGAGGGACCTACCCATGATTAGGAAGACCGAGGAGGGTGGCTAGGAAGTTATTAAAGATTATTGGGAGGGCGCTCTCATAAGGGTGCTGCATGAATTGTAAAAGCATTCCTGAGATGGAAGATAGAAGGTACTGGAAAGAGAAGTTCGGATTGAAAGTCCGAACAATTTCGACAAATTCTCTTGTCTGCTGCTGGGTGTGAGGATTTCCGAGTCTCAGACCCGCGGGAGGGTGTGGGTATTGTTGGGTGCGTTCATGAGATGTGTGTGTCTCTCTCTGGCTCGTGTGTTCTTCTTTTCCCTGCCTGAGTTGTTCTGTGTTGTTCCCCTTAGTTGCTTTGGTCTTGGGGCCTGAGGGCCTAGATTTTGGGCCGAGAGATGATTCGGCAGGTGTGACGTCCTGCGCTACTACAGAGAGAGCGGGAGAGACTGGTCTGTCCGGAACCGGCGAAGATCTGCCTGTTACAGAATTCGGAGGCTTGCTCGCTGCAGCCTGTGTTGATGTGTTGGACCGGACGCAGCAGGGACAGTTAGCACTGTGTGCAAGCCGGGCGTGTTGTTGTATGATGTGCGGCTGTGGGAAATGATAGGGAGAATAAAGGTCCCGTGGTTGATGGAAGCTGTAGGGATGTGGTGGAGGCTGTGTTAGTTGCGAGCTGACGAAGTTCAGTGGCCTGCTCCAGGCATTTGCAGCACCCATAGGGGGGAAGTCACGGAACGTTTTGGGGGGCGGTCGCTGGGGTTGAGCTGAGACCCGCGCTCCAGCAATTCTTTTTGAATTTTCCTGCGGAGGTCTGCTCTTCGTCTCCCTCTCCATGAGGTCACGGAAGAAGGGACACCCTCTGTACTTGGAGCCGTGCTCCCCGATCTTGCACAGGGCGCAGGTCGGCACGAAGTTTGGGAGGAATCTATTTTCACATTGCCACGAGCAATGTTCCTCCGCGCAGTGGGCACAGGCCGGAGGGGCCTGACAGTTTGCCGCCACGTGGTAAAACTGTTGGCACCGTGCGCACTGCGGCGGCACGGTTCGCCCCTTATAAGGTTCGACAGAAATTTTTATAAAACAGAGATGGGACAGCTGAGAGATCTTTTGACTCTGGGGAACGTTGTCCAGTTCGACTATATGCATTGGCAGAGGAGTTTTATCTCTCCAAGCAGTCATTGGGATAACGGTTTGAACTGCCAGTCCCAGTGCGATCAGTTCGTTTTGGATGGTTTTTGGGGGGGTGGTTGGCGGAATGCCTTTTATGACCACTTTGAACGGCTTGGAGTCGTTCGATCTGAGTAAATTGAACGGCACCTTGTTGTCTTTCAAGAAGGTTTGGAGGTTCAGATAGTCCTTGTATGTGGACGTTTGACAAACGATTCCGGACTTTATTCTGTGAGAAGTGAAGCCCAGCGGCTGGAATTTTGTATGGAAGTCCTTGTTGAGCCGGGTCATGTCACCTTCATAGTGATGGTGAATGATTACCGGTGGGATTTTTGCTCGCGGGGCGTTTAAGTAGTGGTTATTGGCGGGTCCTGTCTTCCCAGAATCACGGGTCTCAGGGGTGGGAGAGGAAGGTAACTCAGCGTTAATTGCTTCGTCAGTTATTGCGGGCTTTGGAGGTGCTCTTTTTAATTTCTTTTTGGAGGTAATGACAGTGAAGTCATCTCCCTCCACAATTTCCTCCGGATTCAACAGGTCAGAGGATGCTGTAGCAGAGTCTGTTGCTTTCTGCGCACTGACCTTGTCAATTTTAGTCCCGCCTTGGGAACAGTGGACCTCCGCCTCTACGATTAAAGTTTTAGTGCCAGAAGGGCTTGCTACTGGCGAGGTTGCCGTTGCCCTAGCTCCTTCTTGACCCTGTGGCCAAATTGACGTTATTTCGGTGTCCGAAAGTTCTGACGACGAATTTTCAAAGTCAGTAGTTGACGGCGACCGAGGTGTGCGTTTTGCCTGTTTTTTCAGTTTCATGTCTTTGTCTATATCCGTTTTAGTAGTCAGTTTCGTTTTGGTTCTTCGGCCTGAGGGGCCGGAGACGTCTAGCATTCTCTTTACTCCCTGCGGGTTAAGTCTCACCACCTTGGGTTTCACCATCCTGACTCACGCGGTGTACTCACCAACACCCACGCCTGCCAGGAGGTGGAAGCCCCTAACGCTTTCCTCTGCACTTAGCTTTGGTATGCCGGTTTGGAGGGCACCAGCCCGCCAGACCTTGCTTCGGCGTTGTCCCTTTGCTTATGCTGTCACCGTTAGGTTTCGGTAATCGCGGGTGGGCACGGCGTAAGCTGGCGTCCTATTCTTCTCCGCTGCTCGATGATCCCTCGAAGGACCAAGTCGGAGTGCCTGGCCGGGCTTTACAGTCCTCACTACCTGAAGACCGCCGCACGACTGTTTGGCTTGAAGCGAGAACTCGTCCGAATCGTATTTAAGAATTCGGTCCGTACCGCGAAGAAAACACTTCACTTCACCATTACAAATATCAACTGGGTAACGCTGTTTAAAGATTGACAGTGGAACCACGGTTTCCGGAGAATCTGACGTAAATAAGTCTTTGTATTTGAGTTATATTTAGGCAATAAATACAATGAAAGGAAGTTTATATATTGGCTTTATTCTAAATACTCCCTTTATACATGCTTTACAATTGAGTATCTCTGCATAGTATGACGCAATGCGCAGACGCAGAAGTAGCGTGCAGTGCGATGCGCCTTTGTTCGTATAAATAAATGTTTGTAGAATCTAAACCATTCGTGATATGTAAAATCTGAAAATAGATTTGGAAAGCGCAAGACGTAATACGTATTTCGTACGCAATATGTCCAGATCCATCTCTTACGGTTTTCGAGAGGCGGGAGCTTAACGCGCCAGATACTTCGAAAATTGTACGCGTTTGTTCATTAAATTTACAATAAATGTATAAACAATTATAATTACAACAAAATACATTACAGATTCTTAAAGGCCCTTATTTACTGATCATTTTACATATAAGTTACATCACCGTTATTCTTACGATTCCTGAGGAATGAAAGTTTAAATGTGTCTCGGCGCTGGATCTTACGCTGATTTGCCGAGTCACCCTTCCGTATAGACGAATTTACGTCATTAAAGTACACGTTCCTTCTCAACATGGCAACGCTGGAGATAGATGGCCCCAAGCAAAGTGGCGAAGCGATCCCCCCCCTTCCGGTCAGCTGACTTCGTGATTCATGTGCGCAGAGCAGTTTACCTTAACACGTGTTGCAACGTGGGATAAATCAGATGGAAGATTCCGAACTGCGGGTGTTCTCCGATTTTAAATGCCTTTAAAATTTTAAGGAATAATTTTATAAACACTGTCCTTCGTCAGATGCCTTTGATTTCGAAATATCTGTCGTCTCTTTGTGTGATAGTTTCCTCTGACAACAGGTTTTAAGAGTATTTAAGGTAAACGCATTCTCGTAACCTCATCGGATGTTCCTCGTTCCCAGGGTAACAGCTCCGATCGGGCGCCCACTATCGTGAACAGTGAACAAGGCAGAGCGTACGTACACTGAGTAGCAACCATAATGGGGCTTAATGTGGGGAAATTACCGTCAGTTGTACTCCTCTCCACACTTAAGGGATTTTAAATACTGTTAAGTTGGCTTAATCGTATTGATGGAGTCGCCTAAGACATGAACGTGGTTGCACGCGGTGTCTCAGATGGTCCGAATCACTGAAGCGAGAATCGAACCCAGGACAGGGACCTCAAGTCTAGCCCGAGATCCCAGGAACGTCATCGAACTTGCAAAAGCGATCGTGGAACAGTTTTTCGTTGTGGCAAGCGATAGATGGGCGAGCATCGAACTCAGGACAGTCTCAAGTAGTCGCAGATGGAAATACAAATTATAATTCGAATCTTTAGAATGCTTCAAGTTTAGATTAAATATTATAGTAAAAGGTAGACGTAATAAAATCATGTGGATGTGCGTTCGGAGTATTGGTGACACGCAGTCTGTGTCGGGGACAAGACTACCTGACAGGGGCGTGGCTTTCCTTCCTCTCTCGTGATTGGTCGGCTTCAGTTTGTAGTTGCTAGCCGCCATGATGGGTCGTCCTTGTGAAGCTCTAGTCTTTCTGATTGTGTGGTGGTGCTCGTGTGTTTAAACTGTGAAGAACTGTGCGTGATACATCGTAACAGAATACATTCATCGAGAGTCATATGTTTTAGTTTCTTTTAATTCTTGAAGATCAAGCGCGCTTGGTAGCAGAATGTAGTGCATTAGCATATTACATACAAGTGTTTCTTACTGTCTGACTGTACAGCATTAGAAACTAATTCTCTCGTTGTGGTTACGATTCCTTTCATAGTTCGTGCTTCTCGATTAAACGTGTAAAAGAGGTCTATAGATCTACGTGTTTGAATTAGCTGTAGATGAATCATAAAACGGATTTTCGTCCCTGCATTATTGTTCAGTCTTTGGATCCTTATCCGAGTAATTAAAACGGTGGTATTAAGTGGAAATTTTGTGGAAAGTGTCTGCTCAAACACGGCTGAAGCCCTTCATTTTAAAAGCCCAGTATATTACTGGGTGATGTGTTTGAAGATTATCTTTTCGTGTTACCGCGTACGAAGTGTGTGTATGCCTCCTCGCCCCTATGATGGAAGGAGTAAACATATGTGAAATGTCTGTCATCTTCAGTGCAGGGGTGAACAAAGGCTCAGTTTCACAGACATTGACCGCCTCATTCCATCGCAAGTACCAAGAATGTGTCTGTAGTTTCCATATAAATCCTAACACACTTTAATAATTCTTGTTTCTTAAGTAAACAAAACTGAGATTTCGCAAGTCGTTCAAGAGGATCTGTTAACTTTCCAGTGGGTGCCGTGTAGCTGTTAAATATTACCGCTCGCCTGTACTTTTGTAATTATTACACACGATCAACTTCACTGGCGTAGGTTAGTAGAACGTAAATTATCGCATGGATAAATTCGTCTGAGCCACAGATGGATCGATATATTTATGATCCTTTTGCCAAACCAACTCATATTGGATTTATTTTTTTCTGAGTGCTTCCAAGCAAATACTAGGAATGTGCAATGGTGTACAACGATTTACTTAGAACGACATTTTAGATTAGTCTATCAGTTCTTCTAAATAATATTTAAATATACAGTTAGTACCTAAATAAAAACGTCTTTATAGCAACAATACATTTGTTAATGTTGTTTATTTTGAGCACATAAATTCATTGTGTGGGAAAAATGTAGATTTGTTTACCGTTAAAGTATATGGTGCAGGGAAATGATGACGGGTAGGCCACGATCTTGCTATTCATGGAAAATAATGTTAACAAATTGACCCTAGTGAGTTTTCAGTGAACCCTCTGAAACACGAAGTAGATTTATAGATATTTAAGAATCCAGATAATACTTCAAAGAAAATACCAAACATCACCACTAGTTCAAGCCTCCCCCCCCCCCCCCCCCCGAAAATAAATGCACAGATATAACAGCTACTTTAACGTTCTTGACGAATTCATACCTACAAATACAAAGCAAGAGAGAAAATAACCCAGGAGTGAACAGAATGTCTCCCATTTAATTACCCGTCAGGCTGCCTGTTAAAGGACGTGATGCAGCTACTAACCAGTGAAATGTAAATGGCTACTGATATAACTGTTATTGTCAGTTACCAGTTCCTGTTATTTAAATAACAGCAGGAAACTGGTTACTGGTAATTCAGCTGCCGACCTCAGCTACTGTACAGTGAAATGTGATCGGGATCTCCACTAACAGCGACATGACAGTTATCAGTTCCACTAATTCAAACAGTTGCTGCAAATAACCAGTTATTGGAAAGTGCAGCTACTAACCAGTGAAATGTAAATGGCTACTGATATAACTATTATTGTCAGTTACCAGTTCCTGTTATTTAAATAACAGCAGCAAACTGGTTACTGGTAATTCAGCTGCCGACCTCAGCTACTGTTCAGTGAAATGTGATCGAGATCTCCACTAACAGCGACATGACAGTTATCAGTTCCACTAATTCAAACAGTTGCTGCAAATAACCAGTTATTGGAAAGTGCAGCTACTAACCAGTGAAATGTAAATGGCTACTGATATAACTATTATTGTCAGTTACCAGTTCCTGTTATTTAAATAACAGCAGCAAACTGGTTACTGGTAATTCAGCTGCCGACCTCAGCTACTGTACAGTGAAATGTGATCGGGATCTCCACTAACAGCGACATGGCAGTTATCAGTTCCACTAATTCAAACAGTTGCTGCAAATAACCAGTTATTGGAAAGTGCAGCTACTAACCAGTGAAATGTAAATGGCTACTGATATAACTGTTATTGTCAGTTACCAGTTCCTGTTATTTAAATAACAGCAGGAAACTGGTTACTGGTAATTCAGCTGTGGCAGATACCAGATCCACTAATTCAGAGAGTTGCTACAAATAACCATTTATTGGAAAGTGCAGCTACTAACCAGTGAAATGTAAATGGCTACTGATATAACTGTTATTGTCAGTTACCAGTTCCTGTTATTTAAATAACAGCAGCAAACTGGTTACTGGTAATTCAGCTGCCGATCTCAGCTACTGTACAGTGAAATGTGATCGGTATCTCCATTAACAGCTACATGGCAGATACCAGTTCCACTAATTCAAACAGTTGCTGCAAATAACCAGTTATTGGAAAGTGCAGCTACTAACCAGTGAAATGTAAATGGCTACTGATATAACTGTTAATGTCAGTTACCAGTTCCTGTTATTTAAATAACAGCAGGAAACTGGTTACTGGTAATTCAGCTGCCGACCTCAGGTACTGTTCAGTGAAATCTGATCGGGATCTCCACCAACAGCGACATGACAGTTATCAGTTCCACTAACCTAAACTGAACCTAACCTAACGTAACGTAACGTAACCTAACCTAACTTAACCTAAACTAACCCAACCTAACCTATACTGAACTAACCTAACCTAACCCAACCTAACTAACCTAAACTAACTTAACCTAAACTAAACCAACCTTACCTAAACTGAACTAACCTAACCTAACCCAACCTAACCTAAACTAACTTAACCTAAACTAACCTAAACTAACCTAACCCAACCCAACCTAACTAACCTAAACTAACTTAACCTAACCTAAACTAACCCAACCTAACCTATACTGAACTAACCTAACCTAACCCAACCTAACTAACCTAAACTAACTTAACCTAACCTAAACTGAACTAACCTAACCTAACGTAACCTAACCTAAACTAACTGAACCTAACCTAACTTAACCTAACTAACCTAACTTAACCTAACTTAACCTAACCCAACCCAACCTAACCTAATTATAGTTTTGAAGTATTCTAATAAAAGCGAGAAATGTAGTTATTTCTAGAACATTGTGCATTAATGTAACTTAGAATTTCGTTTCCTTACCCTTTTTAATGTTGCTTTTGTATTTCTCGTATACACTTAAGGAGATATCATTGTGCAGCGCACGGCATAGAGAACAAACTCAGATTTGTGCGTAGTCCAGAGAGTGCAATCTTTCCAGTCTTATTCCTTGTGTAAATTGTTGATCGGGGCAGTCAAGGCCTGTGATGATAACGACGGTAACTGCTGATTTAACCCAAGTTTTCGTAACAGGCAAGAGTGACGCTGCCTCGATGGGGAAGGCAAGAAGCACGTAGCGAGGATTCCTAATGCATACAGTAATTACCATTCAATATGATATTATCGACTTACTACAAACATTATAGCTACTTTTATTACAATTATATATTTTCACGTATAAATGTTTATGTGGACATCCACCCAAATGTTCATGCAGGGTGAATATAAGAAATTATTGTTTATTTGTTTAGAAAGAAACTCATTTCTAAACTTTATTATGTAATAAAGCGCATCCATGATACTCACTGTGAGATCCTCAATCATGACTTCCGGAACCACATTCTCGTCTCGCAACCACAGTTCGTGACACGTTCGAATGAAAATGTTGATCGCTCGAAGCCTAAGAACAAAAATGTAAAATGAGTTTAAAATATTAGTGAATATTACTGTTAAAATCTTCAAATTATTATCTTACATATGTAAACAAACTTTCAGGGGTACGTAATATGAGAGTGAGATTCATAAAGCTGATATCAAGTGACTCACATAAATACTAACTAAAATCTAAGATATTGTAGATGCGTCATATTGTGATTTATTTAAATAGTATTAAAAATATATATTAAAATTAGCCGATTTTTACAACGAATGAAGAAACAATATAAAGGACAAGAACATCATAGAAAAATGAAAAATAAAAATCAGTAAAAATCAGTAAAAAAAATCAGTAATTCAGTGAAAAGTTTATAACATAACACCAGATGATGGCTATATATAGCCGAAACATGTCGTGTATGTTCCACATGTAAATTGAGTACTCGATAGGGAACGTAAAATGATATTTTAATCTTTTAATTATATTATATTGTGATTGACGGCTAATTTTAATATATATTTTTAATACTATTTAACTAAAATCTGTTAACGATTCTCTCAAGCATCCATCTATTATGGACGGTTCCATTCACTGGAATGAGGACAATTCAGAAAGAGGAAAAATGCTTAACAATTTTGAAATTAATAACCCTATCGTTCAATACATTTGTTTTCAAAAGCCCCCCCCCAAAAAATTTCCTAATTTGCTCTCAATACTTTTGCGGCATTAAGCCACCTTTGCACTGCTCCTCTCTTTATCTACTTCTTAAATTCAACACGTGTTGGAGTCTACGACCATCCAGAAAGGACAATATTCCCTCTTTGAAATCTTCCGCCTATCCTTAAACTTTCTCCTGACTAATACACCATCACGAAAATACTGAACTGCAATTCTTTAACAAATTTCACTAGTTTTCGATACTCGGAGACAAAAAATTGTCCATCTATGGAGCAGACACGTTAAATATGACACAGTATTAGCACGACTCAAAATGCAAATGGAAAACCTAATCTGTGTGTAAACTGGAGAATATTTTTCCAGAGATACCAGCATCGCTTGTATATTTCACGTCTTTGTACACTCACGTGTACGTAAACATTAAAACCTTAGATTTGAAGCCATCTTAAAATGGCCTTAATAAAATTGTGTCTGCCTTACAATATATATTACATTTCGTAGAAGAAAAAGTCACCTCTATACTAAATACATGCAAGACGTTATAGAGCATGAATGTTAGAATAGAGGACAGACTCACGCACGCAAAGTCAAAGGTAATTTTGTTACACTTTTAGTTCTCAGTACAAAGCAATTAGTGCTTAATTTGTGACAGCCGAGGGACACATCACTCTCTTATGCACTCTTTATCTTCTACAGAATCAATATAATATATACATAGAGGAAGAAGATTCTTATGAATTGCTCTAAAAAAAGTGGAGACATTGTTTTCCATAACCTACAATTATAGCCGCGGTGGTCTAGCGGTTAGAACGCTGGCCTTGTAATCCTGGGGTCAGGGTGCCCGAATTTATAACTTGTGTTGGGCAAGGCCGTGGTCTAGGCAACACGGAGTTTTCCTCCGTGGCATCCCAACAATTACTCCATTCACACACAGAAGAAGGCAATGGCAAACCACTTCTGGATCATCTGCCAAGAACGTATATGAACAGGTCCCAGTCCGAGAAAAGGATGGAAGGATCCTGTTCATGTGGACCTGTCGTCAGACAGAACTTTGAACCGATGTGGCCATCGTTAAATTCAATTCCCTGCTTCTATGTCTCTGCAATAAGGATCTAATCCACAACGACCACAAATGCCTTGTCAGTTACAAGTAAAAATGCCAATTTTAAATGCTTTGTATCACAGCCTCCTCTGAGACGCGCGTGTTGTAGTGCAACATTACAGAATATTCTTTAATTCAGAGAATAAAAATAATCAATTTGAAACCACAGAAATGCATGTCCATTGTAGTCTTGTGGGTGGTGATGCCACGAGGCCTTGAAGAAGATTATCCGTGTTCGAGAGGAATGTATTGCTTACAAATGGAGGTGATACACCAAACCCTGACTATGGAGGCAGTTAATTCCTGTTAAATATTGGTTATCACCAACAAGACTACAAAGCATTACAACCCAGAAGGCAACTGTCATGAGAACCTCAGATCTTGTATAAATATTTATTATCTTATCATAATCAAACCTATATTCATGTTAGTAAATGCTGTCACAAATTAAGCTGTAAACATTCCAATAAACTAGAGTAATATAAGATATTGTAGGTGCGTCATATTGTGATTTATTTAAATAGTACTAAAAATATATTAAAATTGGCCGTCAATCACAATATAAGATAATTAAAAGATTAAAATATCATTTTACGTTCCGTATCGAGTACTCGATTTAAAATGAAAACTAAAAATCATTAAAAATCAGTAATTCAGTTAAAAAGTTTATAACATAACACCTGATGACGGCTATATGATAGCCGAAACATGTCGTAAATGTTCCACATGTAAATCGAGTACTCGATACGGAACGTAAAATGATATTTTAATCTTTTAATTATCTTATATTGTGATTGACGGCCAATTTTAATATATTTTTAATACTATTTAGAGTAATATATTCATAACTAACTAACTAACTAACTAACTAGATGGCTTACCGAACCCGAAGGTTCATCACCGAATTAACCAAAGCCCTCCACCGGACCCTGTCCTGGGCCAACAAAATCCAGTTTCCTTCAACTCCTATCTCGGATAGATCCCGCCTGAGATTATAACGGGTACCATAATGAGCTGCAATGAAAATACATCACGTAAAAGTAACATTATAATAACATCTTCCCTTCACACACACACACACACACACATATATATATATATATATATATATATATATATATAGAATCTATGAACATTTGTGTGAAAATTATATTTCATATCTTGAGATTTAAACTAGATGTAGCGAGTTTAAATCTCATTGCAACAGGCATAAAATATTCTAAAATTCCACGATCCTAAACACGTATTTCACCGATTGAAATCTACTTGGACTGATATCTTATGTCAATCGAGTGTCTGTCTGCAAACAAAATAAAAAAAAAAAGATTTTTTTGGGACATTTTTGTTATAAGTCTGATAATAAAATGTACATATTAATATATTCATCTGGTATAACACCTATAATATAACTACGGCTTTTTAAATTAATATATTCCACAAAAAAAATATGAATGCTTTCGCTTATAAAAATGTAGTAATATTACCTATATTCCATTTCTTTTGAACGGTGCACAGAAGAGTAAAGTGGTTATGTAAAAATATTATTTTTGGTGAGTATATTTCACAAAAACTGTCGGTCTTCCCTAACCTCAAACTTCAGCTGAAATTCTATACTATATATATATATGATATTGTAAATGCGTCATATTGTGATTCATAAGTATTAAAAATATATTAATGGGGAACGTTAAATGATGTTTTAATCTTTTAACATTAGTATAATTGTGATTGACGGCAAAAAATTTTTAATATATTTTTAATATATATATATATATATTTTGTATACCAATTGTATAATGTCTAAGAATTTAATTCATAATTATATAAGGAGTATGGGTGTATCTGAAACTGAATGTAATGTTTTAATACGCTATCGTTACACATCCTGATGTATTCTACTGTTGATATATTATCTTATAACTGAATAATGAAGTTCATTTAATTTAATATAACATCAAGTGTAATGACAAAGAATATATCAGAGCAAGGATTATCAGTCATTTGGAGGTCTGTGGCCACGATAACCATTTCTTACCAACCCACCGACACGTACGTATAGAAATTACGACATTTATTGAAAAGCCATACGAAATCCATAAACATTTATAAAATGTACTGAATATAGAGGGTGTGCGTGGTTTAAGCATTAGTTAACAAGTGGTTATTAATACAGAACACAACTGCAATCACAAACTCCTTTCTGGCTTCCGCTAGAACCTATGTGACTAACATACGCAGCAATCATTCAAGCCTGAGGTTAGATTAGGTACCAATCTCATTATTTTGATGCTGGATATAATAATTACTGCAAACATCTGTAAAAATATTAGATTTAAAGTAAACAAGAAATAACGTAATCAAAATGAACACAGGAGAGCGAGAGGCAATGTACAGAAAGTTCAAATAAAAGCTTATGCATTATGAAATGGATTACTGACGAGAAAAAGGAACTACATCTGAAATAGCAGATATAATACCTCAATCAACTCGTTACTATTTAAAGTAGACGCAACGTACAATGGGACTTTAACACTGGAAAACTTGACGTACTTCCTTAAATCTTAGCAGCCCAGGAATTATATTCCAGATATCAGCGTGTCTAAAACTATCCGACAAAGATTATTCATGCCCATAGAATGATATAAATTTTCATACAGAGATAATGGTCTTATAGAATACTTAGGGCCACAATTACGAAACTCCATTCGAACCGTCTTAATTTTTTTTTTTAAAATTCCAGACTGCACATACGATTTTAGAAATACTAATCTCTGAACTTGAATGATTATATCAAATGTGTTGGACTTCTAGGCAGGAACACTGTGTTTACTTTGAAGAAAGATACACAGATACCAGCAGTCTGGAGAAAAACAATGCCACGCAACTTAAGATGGCTGTCGTCTCGGTTGCAGTGCAATGCGTTGTCTGGTACAAGTTTACAGACGTTTCAGAGGAAGTTGCTGCCTCAGACATCAGGGCGATGATCGAGGCAACATGTATCTCCGAAACGCTGGAAAATTTCAACCTGACTTCACAGCGCTACGACCCGGAAGACGGCCATCTTGTTACGCGCTGCCATACAATTGTTTCATTAATATAATGTGTAGTCTTCAGATACTGCTTTAATTAGTTACGCAGTGCTTACGAGTTATCGGAATAGAAATCGTGTCGTCAGTTAAATAAAAACAATTAAATCACCACTTACCGCATCTAATATCTGAACTTTAACTCTTCTGACGAGACGATTTCATTCTTAATCGTGTAACGCTCGCAGTAAGTCCCTCTGGAATATGACATTAGTAGTTCTTATTTCTACGCCCCATTTATTTCAACATTTCTCTAGTTAATTTCATTTGTAAAAAAAAAATATTAAACATCCTTCAATTAACTTCAATGTGTTAATAAAACGTAGCAATGAGAAAATATAAAAATTTCAAATTTTTCATAATAATACAAATTTCGACTGTAGTAGAATTTGATCACGATCTCTCTTTGTATCTGCGACATATTTCGATCTGTGATTCAGATAATTTCTATTAATTATGTTGCCTTCATATATAAATCTGTATATGTATAAAATATAATATACCTTGCACACAAACATTCGATCGATTCGGCTCGCATTCGACGAAACGTGTCCCGATCACTTTGAGACACCGTAACATACTCCCGCTTTACCATATCAGGCTTCTAAATCACAAGTGAACGAGTATTTCTGCACAAATTGTTATCACGGGCCAAAAAGTTATATAAAATTATAAATTATATTCATCGCGATATGGAGGACAAAAATTCAGTAGAAGTTTACTTGTAGGATATAAATATAACTTCTTAAAATTGTTATACGAGGTGCGATCGGAAAGTTTCAAGACTGTGTCAATAGAGGGCGAACCGGAAGTAGTACGAGCTTCTGCCGCTAAGGGGTTGGGCCTACATTCATAGTGAATCAGTGTGCCAGCCGGCATCATCAAATTAGCATTTGTTTCTTAGTTACGGGCGTTTTGGTAGTGCATTACACCGACCCTCCTGCGATTTCGGAATGGCGTGTGCATAAAATTTTGCCAAAGACTCGCCAAACCGGCTACGGAAACCTATGAAATGCTAAAGCAAGCATTTGGGGAGTCCGCAAACTTTTGTGTGGCATTCACGTTTTAAAAATGGCCGAACCTCTGTCGATGATGACGAGCGTTCTGGACGACCATCTTCGAGCACAACGCCCGAAAATGTTACGAAGATCGACGTCGTACCATCAACGACTTGTGCGACATTGTTGGGATAGGCTATGGGACCTGTCAGCTGATTCTAAAGGAAGAACTCCACATGCGACGCATCCTGTCTGAGGACCAGAAGCAGAATCGACTTCTCGTTTGTCAGGAGCTCAAAGATCTTGCAAGAACCGACCCCAACTTCCTTTCTAAGGTTTCCTCTTCCCAAAGATGAAAATTCAGCTAAAGGGAAGGAGATTTGAGACGATAGAAGAGATTCAGGCAGAATCGCAGATGGTGCTTGACAGGCTGACAAAGAAAGATTTCCAGGGATGCTTCCAGGCTTGGCAGCGGCGCTGGGATCGTTGTGTTCACTCCCAGGGGAACTACTTCGAGGGTGATGGATGAATTTAATACCTGAGATAAGTGTACGGGTTTTTATAGGCGCAGTCTTGAAACCTTTCGATCGCACCTCATATCTCTTAAAGATAGAAGATTAATTAATGAATATTGCTGATTAAATTAATAATTACAATTTAAAATTAAACATTAGATCTGCGTATTTTATTCAGGTCAGCATTTTATCGAATTACTTTAGTGATATTTCAAAAATGTGCCTACCTGAACACACGAAATATGTTACGTCTAGATAATATTCCCTATATTTACTAATATTATAAACATATAAGAAATTGTATATATAATAATACCATAATCATGACTCACTTTTGACATTGCAAGCTTGGAGTAAAGATAATGTTGCCATGACATTTCATCTGCTCGATCGATCTTATCAGGGAGAGCGAGCTGTATCTTGGCAAAATTCCATTACGTCAGTCTCCGGCAGTTTCTGAAATACAGTCGTAAGTAGTTTAATTTTATCACAAGGATTAAAATGTCCCCTGCGTATGTCAAGAATTTGAGAAATACAAATTAAAAATTAAAACAAAAACTGACGAGAAAATGCGTAGCCACTAGAGTTTCTGGCATGCTGTCACAAGGCTTACGTAAGAGCATATTCACATTAATCGCATTGCTGTCAATCATCATTCTAATTACAATCATCCCCCCTTCCCCCCAAAACCCCAATTTACAGCTCCGCAATGAGCTGATAAGCAGTTAATGCGCTACGCAAACCACGTGACCAGAAATCGAGAAAAGAATCCCTGAAACGATACAAAAATTTTCCTCTAGATTTTAAATGGCTTTGCATAACCTAAAGATTCATTACTGTATGATGTCCTCCGACAGGTAAATATGATTTAATTCCAAAAAATTCTATTTCTGTAAGATGATAATCGACTTAAAAAAATTAATATTTTAATATTTTCCGTCAAATCACAATTTTTAATAAGATAATAAAATATTTATTTCACATTCCGCATTCGAATGATCGATTTACAAATTGGAACGTCTCTTACGACATTTATAATTTATACCTGACGACGGTTAAATATAACCGAAACATGTCGTAAGAGACGTTCGAATTTGTAAATCGATCATTCGATGCGGAACGTGAAATGATATTTTAAATATTTTATATTTTATTATGTTATTAAAAATTGTGATTTGACGGAAAATATTAAAATATTAACCTAATTCACAATATGACGCAAATATACTACCTTAATGTTCACGCTGCTCGTAACTTCAGATTTTCTGTAAAGTTCATTCACATTTCAATCATTATAAAATAATTAGTGCAATTAAATGTTATAATAAAATGATCACTCGCATGTTTTTATATTTCTGTATATAACATGACGACAATTAACAAACCAAAAACTGTTGGATAAATAAATATAACTGAAAAGAAAATCTTCTCCCGTTAAGGTTTTAAATACCTGACCCCTGTATGAGAACAGATTCGAATAGAAGATAATATATTCTTAGCATGGAGTAAGCCATTACGCTACGTATCAAAGATACAAAATCAAAATATCATTGTGAGACAGACTCGCCAGCAACTGGTCCACCTTCAGACACGACAGCCGATCTACGAGCCAGCGCCATGTTATCTATTTCGGCAGATATAGCAATGATCCTTCTAGGGTCAATATTATTGATAAATCACAACAGAGAATTATCAGGGATATCTGTTTCAGAATATTTACGCCATAATCATCTTTGGGAGGTCATGGAGTAGAATGGGAACCGAACACGTGCACTAAAATTAACACTAAATGTTCTTCAACCAGTGGTTGCGTTGCTGATCGACATATTTAATAAGAAGTGGATGTTCTCGCTAGCAGGTGCCAATATTCTTGAATTTGTGACTCAATCTAAAGTTAATATTAAAACAAATTATAAAAATTGCATTTTAATGACTTAATAATACTAATAAATGATTTAAAATATACAAGTCACGCCTCACAAATAAAAGTATATAATACACGTAGCATGTATTAGAAATAAAATGTATTTCATAAATAGTTGCTGCGCTATATACCTCAGGGGCAAGGTTTGTCTCGGGTACACAGAAGTAAATACCATATAAAATGGTGAATAGATGAAAGCCTCGAGGACTAGGAAAAATTATGTTTTCAATTAGCTCTTAAGATAGACTTGACGAATCCTGTCAGAGACTCCTCTTTGTCTGTTCGTTTCTTAACGCGTTCAGCCGATGGTAGGAATGGTTCTTTCAACAGCGCTTCAGATGAACTGACGATAATTTGATAAATAACTTAAAAATATCCATTTCTCAGTACGTAATTGCATATATATATATATATATATATATAAAATTAAAATTAATTATTTGGTTTTTCCGTCAAATCACAATGTATTTAAAATAAGATAATTAAAATAATTAAAATATCATTCTGTGTTTCATATCGAATAATCGATTTACAATTGGAACATTTACAACATGTTTCGGTTTTATTAAACCATCATCACGTGTAAAATTATATTAATAAATTTAAAACTCAATTACAATTTTTTACAATTTTTCGTAGTGGAGTTTTTTTACAATTTTTTTAAAACTCAATTACAATTTTTACAATTTTTTCGTAGTGTAGTTTTTCGAGTTTTTTTTTACAATTTTTTAAAACTCAATTACAATTTTTTCTTTTCGTAGTGGAACACAGAATGATATTTTAATTAATTAATTATTTTAATTATCTTATTTTAAATACATTGTGATATGACGGAAAAACCAAATAATTAATTTTAATTTAATAAGTCACAATATGACGCAACTACACTATCTCATATATATAAAATCCAAGCAAATGACTGTTAACAAATGATTCAATAGCTTACATGTTTACCTGCAATTCATGTCATCCAAGGAGCATTTTCATTACCAATGTTCTTCTTGATAAGATTGAGAACATTCCTCAGTAACTGGTTCATATGTCCGCTCGTCACCATGGACACACGATTTCTGGACAAAACAAAAATCAATCACTAAATCTTACCCATATTTAGATCATAAAGTACATCCTCACGACTCTCAAAAACATCTTTAATGATGACAGTATCAACTTCTGGAAACAAAATGTACAAGTACGGATCTGCCTCTAATGGCTTAACTCCAACATCTCTCCAGCTTTTCTCTAGTAATAAAATCTGCACAGACGAGCATCACGGGAAATTACCTGATCGAAGGCAATGTCAATGTCTAGAACAAAATGAATATGTACGAGTTTGTACTAGCCTCTAATGACATAACATCCACATCGAATTTCGTGAAAACTATGCAGACATTCCCACCTCATAAACGAGACCACAAGTCGTGCTTTGTTTACGCGATAGAACGTGAGGCTTATTTAAATACTTGGGGAAAGCGATGCTTACATAGTCTTTGCAGACATTTGCGTTACAAAAGTTACGCTCCTGTCGGACTGACTTCGTCTGGTCCTTGTGACAACCAGAAGGGAAGATACGAACACAGTAAAGGCAGAATGACATCTCTGATTAATAAGATGATAGAGTTGCGTCATATTGTCAAAATATATATTTAATTAATTAATCTTGTCCGTCTAATCACAATTTAAAATTTAAATTTAAGTTCAAATACGATAGTACTTCCAGACAGTCGGAACACATCTACACCTCTCATCTCTGGTATGTTCAAATTTACTTTTCAAATATATTATTTTGTTTTCTATTCTCTTTATTCTTATTCATTCATTAATATTCATTTATTATTTGAATTATTTACATTACAGGCTGATATAAAAAAACATCAACAAAAACATTCATGAACCTAAAAGTCTATTTGAACACGACGCACATATATAGAACAACTTCAAAATATATTAAAATGGAATCTGGAAGTGAACATCACTAATAACTGATAAACAACTACAAAAAAAGTTGCATATAAGAAATTATGATTAAGTTTTAAGTTTATATAATTTTAATTTTTATACACCTCAAGAGGGTTCATCTAAGAACTGAGAAAGAGATGTTCTAAAATGTAAATCAAATGTTTCGATAAGGAGCATCACATGGTATTTTAATTATCTTAATTTTAAATTGTGATTAGACGGACAAGATTAATTAATTAAATCAATGATTAAGTCTTCTCTGATTCAGTAAACTGGTCCACCTCTGTGAGAGTCGGCACGCTGGCCTCCATCTTTGCCATCACGTCCGAAGTCCAGACAGTGCTCGACAGTTTTTTCACATTTTAACAGAATACACATTTTTCCTCAGTCACCTGATGTGACTGTTAGTACAACATTTACAGTTTTATATCAAAAACTGAACCACATACAGCAAATTCCAACTTTCAAGGTCATCCATGAAACATGAGTTTATGGTCCAGCCAGCATCACTACACCAGAGAAAGCAAAGATACATGTTTCTTCCAGTGTGAAGGGCCTTTGAAATTTTGTTTCTCAACACCGATCATGAACATCTCCCATAAGACAAACTTTAAATCAAAATTCCTACATGCAGTCTCTGTGTCAGTGGAAAGATTTGTGGTAAAACCATCTTGAAAATGGCAAAATGGTAGACTGATTTCTCAAAAACCACAGTGGTCCAGCTCACTCCGCAAGAATTTCTGGCCAGGAACTGCACGAGCGTAGTTCCAGAGCCTTCGTACTCCTTCGATCTAGCTTTGTCTGACGTATTTCTTGCGCCAAAACTGAACTTATTACCCAAAGGGTCATTATCATCAAAGTAATTTGCATATTATACTTGTGGAGTTCAAAACATAAATCCTTCCAGCAATGTAATAGGTCACAAGATGTTAGCATGAAGGAGCCTTTAAATATAATAAGCGTAGAAATATTAATGTCTGGAAATATTCTGATACACCTAATACAGAATTAACAATTTAAAACCACTAACCTTGTACCTCGAGGGAATGGTCTGCAATGCGGTTGAGAAGGGCGGACTGGTTGTGTTTGTCGAGATGAGGCTCCAAAAAAAAAAAGCCACTGGGAAATGTTGAAGAAAAAGCTCCTAGGGCAGCTTCCGAGAGCGGGACGACGCCTCTCAAATTCGGTCTTCAAATATTTCCTGGAAGTAATTTCACATCAACATACAAAATGTCAATTTCAAATGACATCTTCATACGCTTTGCTTTAACGAACAAAAACAAATTGTCTCCTGTCAAAGATCCATCAGTACCCAGGGTAAACAAACTGCCGAGCATCTTATAAGAAGAAACCTGTATCTCATCCGCTGCAACAAACGAGGACTGCTCACGACGTTCACCTGTAGATGGAACTGCGGTAACTATTTTAGTTCTACTCCCACGTAACAAAGTTCTTCGTTCTTAAGAGGAGATTATCTTTCTTTCATCCGCTTTGACACAACTCGCTGTCTTCTCTGGTACATTTTTACGCTTCTAGTAAGTGATCAAATCTACTGTACAAAGAATTTAGAATTCCCTCCTCACATGATTCTCGATTTCATACGTGTTCTAAATAATTACGTAATAGGTCACTTCCATATTCGCAGGCTGCTAGATGGTCAGACATAGAAGTGAGGACTTTGCAATTTATATAGAAAAGGGACGTAGACGTTTTCAAGTGGGCGCCCCGAAACGGTCCCAGACATACCAAATATTACATATCAAAGACGATCAATAATTTTTATGAAGAAATTAATCAATTATAACTTACATCATGCAGATTCTGTATAGTACGTCACAAATCTTCTGCCGTGTTGTTGAAGGATGTCGACGTCGAGGTTCGAATAAATTCGGGACAGTTCTTCACCAGCAATCTGGGTAAAAAAGAATTGTTCAATAAATGATCACAAAATCTGTGAGGGAGTTAAGGAGAACACCCATAAAAATGTTGACCACTGAAGAGATCGGAGGGACCAGTTCGACTAATCCTGGGATCAGAATGGACCCCAAAGGCCCAACCCCCGAAGACAAATTACTATTAGCCATTCTCGAGTTATCGTACAGAAGAACGTGTGGTTTGTGAGGACATAGATAGATGGCAGCACATTCTAAGCTGAAATCTGCGACAGATAACAACAAACTGAATACTGGTGGCAACCCTGTATGGACCAAGATCATTGGATAAAGTCTGCTATACAAGCCCTGGAGAAATATTTCATGCTAAAACCCCAGGGGTGTCAAACCTAGTGGGAAAGCTCAGGTGTGCCCTCAAGAAGTTCAAGGCTTGGAGGTGGCCTAGCACTGCGAGTGGCATGCCCAGGGTGGTCTAACAACCCAGGATGATGTAAGCTCTCGGGTTTCAAAGCCACGGATTTTGAATGTTCGGAGGGAGGAGGGCATTTACTCATTTACATTGATATGAGTCACGAGAATAAAGCTGTTAACTAAACTTAATAATTATAACTATGACGAAATCTTTCAAAGACTTAAATTCACATGAAACTGTTCACTTTTAGATTATAACCATTCAAATTCCTGAATTCAGAACTATATATAGAAAATTACAATCTATATTAAGATATTCACTAATTATTGTTATTATACACACTGAAACAAAATTAAAATTTCTGTTTTAAAGTCATTTTTTTAACAGGGACCAAAACTAAAAAGAATAAAACAAATCTCAGCTCATCTGAGACTTCCTTTCTTAAAATTTTATTTATTATATATTAAATCTAGTCCGTCTAATCACAATAAATTCTTATTAAATATTAAAATATTACAATAATTAACATTGAAAAAATGATGGTCTAATGTAAATCGAAATATTTCGATAGAGAACATCATTTGATATATTTTAAATATTTTTTTAATTTTAATTATTGTAATATTTCAATATTTAATAAGAATTTATTGTGATTAGACGGATTTATTATATCACTATATGACGCAACTTTACCATCTCATTTTATTTATCGTTATGGTTTGATGCTAACAAAATCGAAGAAAGTGTTTTCAATTTATTGATCTGTCGTGATAAGATTACAATACAAAATATTTTATTCTCTTGTAAAATGCGGTCATTAAAATAGTCTGACTTAAATGGAAACTGATATGGCACAACAATTTATTACGAAATCATGAAACGTCAAACTCGATAAAACTTCGTTCGTCCATTATCGAGCTACTTCATGTGGAAGGAATAACGCACGGCTTAGACGCACATAACACCACATAATTTGCCAAGAAAGATTAAAAGAAACCCCATGAACCTGGTCTCCAGGCTCAGATTTGAATGTAGGATCTCCCAAACATGAAGCAGGAATCATATTTGGCTGTGATACTTAATAATTCCTTGTTACGTCATCTCTCTCAGGTTTACATAATCCCCTCAGAACTTCATTTTTGGTATGTTCTTCCTTCACTGATATAAAGCAACAGTTAAGTAATGTGTAGGTAAAATATTTTAAGTACCAGTAGAGTTGACCGCACGTAAAGTTAATAAATGAAGGTGCCGAAAGCTCGTAAGACCTTAAATGCTCGTCAGTCAAACTCTTTGCATACCTGAACCTCAACTAATTTTCTCGAAACACCTTATTTACCTGGCCACCATTTCTTTCTCCTTCAAAGATGCGGCCCCTACGTTGCTGGCAGCAGTTGCCGCAGAGACGAAGTAATTTCTGTGAGTGCCAAAATATTTTTCCATCGATGGGAGCACTACCTGTAAAAGAAGATGAACAATTTATATTTATGAGATGGTAAAGTTGCGTCATATCGTGATATAATAAATATATATTTTAAATCTTCTTATTAAATATTAAAATATTTAAAATTTATCAAATGATGTTCTTTATCGAAATATTCGATTTACATTAGACCATCATTTTTTCCACGACATGTTTCAGTTCCTAAAAGAACTATCTTCAGGTGAATATAATTATATAAAGATTCAAATCAATAATAACTTAAATACAATTTCTATATATTATTTTAGCGTACATTTTTATCAGACATTTTTCTGTCCGTGTAGCACCTGAATATCTTGAATTTAGGTTTATTCTACGGTGATAAATATATTTGCAGAACAGGTTGAACAAAGATCTTGAATCTCTCGCACAACGCCTAAAATTGTATTTTAAAGTCTTTTATTTCGAGACTTGTCGGAACAAAAGTTTCAAGGCTAATTTACACAAGTGGCTTTACGTGCAAGTTGCATCCTCAAAATTATAATTTGGATAGTAATTTTGAAAACAGAGTCACAGTGCATTCCTGTTGGATATTTCTGATTCTCAGTTTATTTCTCAGCTGTACAGGTTATGGGATAATGAGTACCTATAACGAGTCGAGGAGGAGGAGGATATGGAAGAAAGCGAATGTGGCCGATTTTAAGGCAACTGTCACAGGATTCAACTGGAAGGACTACAGAACTTCAAGAAAATATAAATACGTAAGAACAGTCTGACCTCAGGCATTTAAACCCAGAATCTTCAAACACAAATATAAATAAAAGTACCAAATACTTAACAGTATTTGATTTATGATTTACGGAGTAAGATATTAAATATATAACATTTAATACTGCGACAGTTAGTAAATAAAACAGTTATAGTAAGAGACAACTACAGTTCTAAGTTTGAAAAAAAAGTTAATGAAATACTAAGATTTCCATGTATCTGTGTCAATTCAGAAAAAATAATATCAAGTTATGGTAGGCGACATACAGAAAAATTACATTCTTTTATGTCCAAGAAGAACAAATTTTTAATAAGATGATAATGTTGCGTCATATTGTGTTGAGATATATACTTGTTCAATTTTATCAGTCTAAACACAATAAAATATTATTATTAAATATTAAAATATTATTACAATTAACATTTAAATATTTAAAATATATTAAAATGATGCTCTCAATCTAAATCGAGCATTTCGATGGAGAGCATCATTTTAATATATTTTAAATATTTAAATGTTAATTGTAATAATATTTTAATATTTAATAATAATATTTTATTGTGTTTAGACTGATAAAATTGAACAAGTAAAAATAAGGAACTCAAGTTTATCAATGTTTCAAGCCACTACTTTACTGTCCACATCTTTCTCCGACACACTGGTATCTCAAATTATTACATCTTCGTAAACCGCCTGTGAGTACGATGGCTATTGGTGGTCGGGAGTTTAAATTCAAATTTATTCTGGCATCACAGAAAAGATTTCTGCTGCACTGAGGATAACAATATCCAGGCAGATAAGACGTAAAATATTACCAAGCTTATTATCCCAGATTGAGAAGAAACATAGGAGTAATATTCCTATTAATCAGATATTAACAAACCTTAAATGGAACCTAACGAGGTGAATATATATTTAGAGACAGAATTATTTCACAGTAGAGTAAGAGTGTGATGATGAATCGTAAGTATATTGTTTACCATATGCGTGCAAGCGGTCAACCTTCATTATTTTCCCATCAGACTGCGAACTGTCTTCCGTTGTTTTCTTAATTAAATTTTTGAGATGATAAACTTGCGTCATATTGTGATAAATATATATTTGTTTAAATCTTGTCCGTCTAATAACAATAAATTCTTATGAAATATTAAAATATTACAATAATTAACATTGAAAAATGATGGTCTAATGTAAATCGAATATTTCAATAAAGAACATCATTTGATATATTTTAAATATTTTAAATGTTAATTATTGTAATATATTAATATTTAATAAGAATTTATTGTGATTAGACGGACAAGATTTAAAATATATATTTATTATATCACAATATGACACAACTTTACCATCTCATTTTATTTATTGTTATGGTTTGATGCTAACAAAATTGAAGAAAGTGTTTTCAATTTATTGATCTGACGTGATAAGATTACAATACAAAATATTTTATTCTCTTGTAAAATGCGGTCATTAAAATAGTCTGACTTAAATGGAAACTGATATGGCACAACAATTTATTACGAAATCATGAAACGTCAAACTCGATAAAACTTCGTTCGTCCATTATCGAGCTATTTCATGTGGAAGGAATAACGCACGGCTTAGACGCACGTAACACCACATAATTTGCCAAGAAAGATTAAAAGAAACCCCATGAACCTGGTCTCCAGGCTCAGATTTGAATGTAGGATCTCCCAAACATGAAGCAGGAATCATATTTGGCTGTGATACTTAATAATTCCTTGTTACGTCATCTCTCTCAGGTTTACATAATCCCCTCAGAACTTCATTTTTGGTATGTTCTTCCTTCACTGATATAAAGCAACAGTTAAGTAATGTGTAGGTAAAATATTTTAAGTACCAGTAGAGTTGACCGCACGTAAAGTTAATAAATGAAGGTGCCGAAAGCTCGTAAGACCTTAAATGCTCGTCAGTCAAACTCTTTGCATACCTGAACCTCAACTAATTTTCTCGAAACACCTTATTTACCTGGCCACCATTTCTTTCTCCTTCAAAGATGCGGCCCCTACGTTGCTGGCAGCAGTTGCCGCAGAGACGAAGTAATTTCTGTGAGTGCCAAAATATTTTTCCATCGATGGGAGCACTACCTGTAAAAGAAGATGAACAATTTTTTATTTATGAGATGGTAAAGTTGCGTCATATCGTGATATAATAAATATATATTTTAAATCTTCTTATTAAATATTAAAATATTTAAAATTTATCAAATGATGTTCTTTATCGAAATATTCGATTTACATTAGACCATCATTTTTTCCACGACATGTTTCAGTTCCTAAAAGAACTATCTTCAGGTGAATATAATTATATAAAGATTCAAATCAATAATAACTTAAATACAATTTCTATATATTCTTTAGCGTACATTTTTATCAGATTTTTATCAGACATCGAACGATGTTCTTTTCCAGATTTATTCCATTTTAATAATATACTCGATGTTGTTCTGTGTATGTACATCATGTTCGATATGACTTTATTCACCTGAAGATAGTTCCTTTGGAACTGACACATGTCGTGGAAAAAATGATGGTCTAATGTAAATCGAATATTTCGATAAAGAACATCATTTGATATATTTTGAATGTTAATTATTGTAATATTTTAATATTTAATAAGAATTTATTGTGATTAGACGGGACAAGTTTTAAAATATAAATTTATATTTAAATTACACATACAAATGATGTACAGTTACCAAGATAATGAACAGAATGAAAAACATTTAGTTACATAAATTTTATTTTTCAACTGAAATTGAATTAATCATATCAGATATCAGTTTTGCTGACATACATTTATGTCAGATATTTAATTAAATGGATATATAAAAGTCACATGCACGAGTATATAACGATACGCACATAAAATGATAATTTTAATTAAACTTTATAGCCCGGAATAGATTCTAATATTCTCCGTCAAATCTTTACTACCTCTTTGTTTAGTAACCTCGCTGCATGCGTTAGAGTACGACATTGACTGGACACTGTAGCGCGGTGCTTCATGGTTAATAAATCCTGCATTTCAATTTCAGCCCCGAATTTCAAAATATTAAAGACAGATGACTGCCTCCTCCCACGTCGTACGTAATTCACAATAACCACACCATTTACGCTACGAAACAAATAACTGAGAAGACACTTTTTAACGTAACATTATAGAAACAAGGCAGTACAGAACCTCATGACTTACGCGGATTAGTTAGGGCACGTACCGAATGTGATATCCACGATTAATATCAATGCAAAGAGCAAAACATTGTTATAGACATACAATTGATTTTTCTAAAAATATTCTTCATATTAAAATCCACTGTGCCAGTCATTTACCATCAGCTGGCTGAATTTTCTTGCTAAAACTTTGTGTAACCCTGGAACTGGGACATTTAAGGCTATTAGAAACCAATGTCTGCCGCTGTGAAAGAGAACTGTTTCGCTGTGTAGTCGAATCCTCTCGTTAGATACTATATAATCGAAGCTATTGAAAATATTAATAATTTGTAGGTACAAGTATCTTTTATACGATTATTAAGTACCTTTGAGAAAAATTTAATGTCTCTAGTGGACGTTTTGAAGCTGTGTCCAGGTACTGAATAAGTTTCTACAGAAGCAGCAGCCTGCTCTGGATTCAGTTCCACCACCAACGGATTGGCCTCAACAGAAGAATCATTTGAGATATTAACGTCATATAATTTTTTTTACAAGATATAAACAGAATTTAAGAATTTATTTTTAAAAAACGACGACGACTGTTTGTGTAATATCATATTCGTTTCGAGGAACGAAATAACTCGAAGTCTCTCTTACTATTACAGTTTAAATGATTAAGAAAAGTCCTCACGAAACGCTGTTTTCTTTCGGACAACATTTCAATGTGAGATTGAAAAAAAAGTATTTCCAATTTGATATCTGAGATTTTGGATGTCATAAGAATATGGAACGCGATCTTCTGGATTACATTACAGCGCAGTCTACGTTAGGTTACCAATGTTCAGAGATAGAAGGCAATCGTCGTGCTAACGTAGCTTTATTACATTTATTGAAACGAATTTATCAATAACGTCGTAAACATTTTTCTATGCATTGCCAACAAAACAGCGCATGACAATTTTCATGTGTTTTTAGGATTTATGTGGTGGTACACTGGTAAAGAGAATTACTGTGGAATGACATTTCTTCCGACACGTCGTGCCACGTTCCACCCAAAGGAGACTGAGTGGTGTTGGCGATTTATAAACCTTAGTGACATTCTTATTTTCTCGGACCCTTATAAATGATTGGTGACTAGAAAGAGAAATTTTAAAGAAAAAGGAAAACAGACAGGGAATTTCTTTATTAGTTCAGAAAACTGTTAGCTTCTCAAGAAGCCCTTTGCTCCGTAGCAGTGAGACGTGCGTCATCTTCGCAAGTGGATAATTACATGAAAGTTTCTGTTACGAAAGTAACTTGCTGGTAATGGAGCATCAAGATGATAAACTCCACGTCCATAAGTCACCTTCTAATTCAGTTATTTTTAATAGTTTCACGCACGTTATACAAAAATATTAATTTTCGACAAAAATATTCCTCTTATATACACAAAAAATACTTGGGAGAGGTTAATTTCAGTCTCACACAATAATTCTAAGTAATAAATACCTAATTCTATGCAAGCCTGAAAGTAAGGTGGAGAAAGGTGGTAATATTCCAGATTAAGTTCAGTGAATTACTTACGTATGTAACTTACAGCCTTGGTACTTCAGAAATTCCTGTGAACGCTCTGTCCTTTTCCTTCTCCTTGTCAGTCAGTAAATCATACGGCCCCTCCTATTATTATTATTCAGTGTTCTGTCTTACGACTGGTCCATTGCTCCGCCCAAAAAGAGCTCTCCAGTTTTCCCTATTCTCAGCTTCTCGTTTAAATTCCTGGAACTTCATCTCCTGTACGGCAGCAAAATTATTTATTTAGTTCATTCATTCATTTCATTAGGATTTAAAAGCTGAGACTAGATATAATAAAAAATGATATATTTTTTCTGTCCGTGTAGCAAATGAATATCTTGAATTTAGGTTTATTCTACGGTGATAAATATATTTGCAGAACAGGTTGAACAAAGATCTTGAATCTCTCGCATAATGCCTAAAATTTTATTTAAAGTCTTTTATTTCGAGACTTGTCGGAACAAAAGTTTCAAGGCTAATTTACACAAGTGGCTTTACGTGCAAGTTGCATCCTCAAAATTATAATTTGGATAGTAATTTTGAAAACAGAGTCACAGTGCATTCCTGTTGGATATTTCTGATTCTCAGTTTATTTCTCAGCTGTACAGGTTATGGGATAATGAGTACCTATAACGAGTCGAGGAGGAGGAGGATATGGAAGAAAGCGAATGTGGCCGATTTTAAGGCAACTGTCACAGGATTCAACTGGAAGGACTACAGAACTTCAAGAAAATATAAATACGTAAGAACAGTCTGACCTCAGGCATTTAAACCCAGAATCTTCAAACACAAATATAAATAAAAGTACCAAATACTTAACAGTATTTGATTTATGATTTACGGAGTAAGATATTAAATATATAACATTTAATACTGCGACAGTTAGTAAATAAAACAGTTATAGTAAGAGACAACTACAGTTCTAAGTTTGAAAAAAAAGTTAATGAAATACTAAGATTTCCATGTATCTGTGTCAATTCAGAAAAAATAATATCAAGTTATGGTAGGCGACATACAGAAAAATTACATTCTTTTATGTCCAAGAAGAACAAATTTTTAATAAGATGATAATGTTGCGTCATATTGTGTTGAGATATATACTTGTTCAATTTTATCAGTCTAAACACAATAAAATATTATTATTAAATATTAAAATATTATTACAATTAACATTTAAATACCATTCGATTTGCAACACGTTACATTACAGGCAAATGTTACAAGTCAGTCGCCACCTTATAAGAAGCTTCTAACCTGTGGGTTACAAGATATGTTGCTGTACCAATTGCTTTGAGAAACGTTTCATATGCCTTTACTTTTCAACTTTCCCTTGCAGATATCAATCACTATGTTTTTTTCATCACAAAAAATTCTTCTTAACCTTGTCTCAAAACTATGGTGTACTGTATAACCACTTACTTTATCATAAAAGCTGTTTCTTTCAAGATGCTTTCTGGTCATTGTCTTCCACTTGCAAAGTATTGGCAGCCTTCTATTACGTTTCGTTTGATTTCGATTGTACAATTAATCTGTAATACTTCTATTTAGTTTCTAAGCATATTTTTCTGTGGTATTCCTGAAATAAATAAATACAAATACCATAATAAATGTTTAACACTGGCTATAAGTACCACGCCATACTATAAAGCTGTCAGGGGTATGGCAGATATTTTGCAAAACTTGTCTGTGAGACAGGACAGCAGATATATCAGACCATAAATGATGAGATCACTGATATTTTTAAAACTTCCAGTAACATTATGATAACCTCTTATACATTAGTTATCATGCTCCAAGGTAAAGATGCAATTAAAATAAGGAACCTACAGCACATGTAGATGACACTAAACCAGCAGAGAAAATGTACCAAGTTTATGAAGATTGGAAAAAGCAGTGTGAAACCAAGAAATAAAATACAATACTTTTATTTTCCGTCGTTACACAAGCTTGTTGTTAAAAATCATATAAAATTTCACATAAAATTGTTACATTTTAAAATTGACGACATGTTTCGATATACAATTCTATCATCGTCAGGTCTATCAAAATTAAAATTAAAATCTGGTGTATCTGTTGCTCTGCTTATATTGCTTTTGTTTTTATCCGTTTTTATTACATCTCAGGCTTCTTCCATTTAATTTTGGAGACGCGCCTGGGTGCCTATATCGGGTTGTGTGTGAGGTGCAACTCTGTTGCTGTCTGCCATTCAATAACAACGGACACGCACCTCACACACAACCCGATATAGGCACCCAGGCGCGTCTCCAAAATTAAATGGAAGAAGCCTGAGATGTAATAAAAACGGATAAAAACAAAAGCAATATAAGCAGAGCAACAGATACACCAGATTTTAATTTTAATTTTGATAGACCTGACGATGATAGAATTGTATATCGAAACATGTCGTCAATTTTAAAATGTAACAATTTTATGTGAAATTTTATATGATTTTTAACAACAAGCTTGTGTAACGACGGAAAATAAAAGTATTGTATTGAGGAACACAAGCATGATGCAATTAAGATATAAAGAAATAAAATGTTTCTAATCCAGTAGAAACATTTAATTTGTCCAAATCAATTAGCCAAGAAATTAAGAGTATTTCTCCCTATATGGAACGTCATTTATAGAACAATTTTCAACTAAACTAGAATGTCAATTCCTTTATAAGGAAAATTACAGATATGAGATCACCATCAACTTCTGAATAGGTTTAAAATTCTTTTACAAAACTTTATATGATCAGTCACTGGATGCCATCACAGCCTTACACCTTAATTTCCTACAATCAGTAATAACATCCACATACAATCACTCTGAAGGTGGAAAGTGCTTGCCAAAAAGCTGGAAGATCTTTAACAACTGAGGCAGGTTGTGCCCAAAAGTCAAAGTTACACATTGAACTTCATTCTCAAATGTCTGTCATCTGGGATGTGCTGTATAGTCTGGTAGATACTGACATTTCAGAGGTGCTTACTACTTCCAGGGTACAGCCATATTCATGTTCGTCACCATCAGAATCTTTATCTCGCAAATGGATTGTGTTTTCTCAAACATTTCTTTTCACATACCTTACAGTTCTGCAATTCAAAATTCCATTTCCTATGACACTTCTTTCCTTAGCCTGAAGCACTGAGACCAAGTCTAAATGCAATTTCAACCATATTTTGTGGGGCAGAGTCATGGTAACACACATAAACCTCCCTTGGATGAGGGGTAAAGGAGAGTCGTCTGGAACAAGAAAATAATTCCTTATTGTATAATTCTTACTTCATGTTATCATGAGATGAGGCATAAAAGGGTTGATAATAATAAAATGGATCATAAAGAACCAGGGTTTTTGACTATGTGTTGAATTGAACTGTCTCAGGACAGAATCCAGTGGCAGGCTCTAGTAATAAACTTTCAGGTCAGGAATTTCTTGATCTGCTAAGTGCCATCAGCTTCTCAAAGAAGACTGTTCCATGGAGTTGGTCAGGGTATACACAATGCCTACAGCATGACTCTCACTATGCTACCCTTCACATATATGAAAGCAGTCATTAACAAATTATTTACAAAATGGTCCTAAGAACTTCCATTCAATGTCAAATTTACAACTCCACAAAGCAGTACACAGGGGTCATTAAGGCTTTCCATACTATTTAAATACCGTACAGATTTACTTCATTTCCAAACATATGAATTTTAAAAAACTACATTAACAAAACAACCTAAACATTTTTGATGACAAAATTTGTTTTGGGCATTGTCTGTCATCTTAAGATTTATAACTACATTTCAGAAACTGGATCTGTTTCTGCCATCAGGTAATACAGCCCAAAGGTTCCTACTCAGTTAAAGCCCTTGATCCCTGGGTGATCCAGAGCTATGCCACTGTATCATGTGTTGGACACACAAGACTCACCGCAGCCAATTATTTAAGAAAAACTACTTATGTAAATCGCAGTTTATAAAAGTAAATATTTTTAGTTTCCCATTTGTGAATTAGCCACTGAGCCATGTGTGAACTATTTCTCACCACTGAATTGAACCAAAATATTCATTCACTCCACACAATTTGCTTCTTATAGGTTAAATATTAACTCACCCAACAACCCAATATGTAAGTGGTACAGACTTTTTGGTGCACTCTCCGTCATTTGTTGTGCACTCAAAAAGAACTCCATGCTCTTTAATTGCAACCAAAGACTTGTTAATTAAAGACTTGGATACTTCTTGGCCCATAAGCTTCTGAAATGAAGTAAGATAGTGTAATTGCGTCATATTGTGAATATTCTAACAATTATTTAGTTTAATCCGTCTTATCACAATATTTTAAAATTTCTTATAATTAAGATAATAAAATATCATTGATGTTCCATATCGATTGATCGATTTACATTTTGGAACATTTTACACGACATGTTTCAGTTTTTATAAAACCATCATCAGGTGTAAAATATCTACGAACTTAAAACTCAAATATGATTCCATTTGGTGATGTTTTCATTACGTTTGTTTTTTCATTTTTGGGCGAGGTGTTGTCTTTTCTTAAATTTTATCAGATGTACATATCGGTCAAAGATGTAGGAGTGATTGTTCCAATATGTCCAGAAGTACTACTGTCTTCATATAGGTATTGATGATGGTTTTATAAAAACTGAAACATGTTGTGTAAAAGATGTTCCAAAATGTAAATCGATCAATCGATATGGAACATCAATGATATTTTATTATCTTAATTATAAGAAATTTTAAATATTGTGATAAGATGGATTAAAGTAAACAATTGTTCTGAAATGAATCATAGTTACAATATGTTTATAAACAACAGTATCCAGAAATTTATATGGAATAGCACATTATAGCCTTGAAAATTATTACAAATCAGATTTATTCTATACAGAAGAACTTTCTTGAGAGCCAGTGCAGCAACTGTTTCTTGAAGATGTCTAAAATGTCCTCAACAGTTCCTGCTTGCAACTCTGCACAAATGTGGGAAGATCAATCGCAGTACAAGTATTGGTGAATCAAAATACAAGTTGTCAACGTACATTCTATAAAAGCATTTTTTTTATGGAAACGAAAATGCATTTTCAGGTTTAAATTTGAATTCTGTGATGCATTCAGAATACAATACAAACAGTAATCAGATTTCTACGCAGACAATACAGCAGGTCATGTATCGCTTGACAACTGCGTCTGAAGTTACGAAGGATCTCTTGCAACCTCTCTGACTGCACCTACTCTCTGCTTGGACTGTATACCATTCAACGCACAAAGTAATCCATGCCCACTGATCTTACAATTAGGCCACCATACATGTTTGAACCCTCGATCTAGGCATATAGATGACCTGTGTTATACCTCGGCTCATCTGTAGACCTGCAAAGAAACTGCAATAACTTTGGAATTATCCAAGATTAAGGTTCCCACAGCAGTGAAGATGTGTCAACTGTGCCATGTATTTTTGTATACTTTTTTTATGAATCTCATGCTACTTGGAATGGAGACACTGACATAATTATTTTATGATGTGGAATTCACAAAATTTATAAGTTAAATTTGAGGTGAAATGCCTCGAAACAGTTTTCAAGACACAGAACAACTTCACGACCTCGGCACAAATCAGTGGTGTCGTTTATTTTTTTTTTGGTGGCCTTGATACTGCTAACTGGGCAAGAGTTTGTAATGAGCATTCTGTAGAACCTCTGTAGTACTGGATTTATGAAGGACCTGTCTACGCTTGCACTGAACAGTAAAGTAGCTTTTTCCTCTATGTCTGAACTATGGCAATCTGAATTTCAGATTATGAAACTTCCCCTGTGATGAGTTGTACACTATGTATGCAACATGTACTGTTATGCAAGATCTGTACTATTTTAATCCCCTTTCCCTTCCAATCAGGGATGATTCTATATTTTAATCACTAAAGCCTACCTCTCCCAAGGTGTGGTTATAGTTAACTGCACATCTTGGTTCAATATTACACTCCATTTTGATTTCTCGGCCACCACTTTCAAATCATGAAATGATATGATGTAACAGAAATGTCCTTTTTATCTTTCCAATCCAGGACATGCACTTACTTTGAAGGTAATATATCACTGATGTCATTAAGCAAAGACTGTCCCATGTCAGACAAGTCAAACTGGCTATTCAGAGTCCACCGTAAAATTAGACAAAATTATTAAATTATTTTTAGTAACATTACTACTGAAGACAGTGATCAAGTTCCAAGTAGAAAGAACACTGTCAATGTCAGGCGCACAAACAACCAAAATGCAAATTAGAACTCAAAATTAAAAACAGCTAACAATGACAGGAAGCTGACTAACAACTGAATTCTCAAGGCAAGTAGAATCCATTAACCTTAGAATTTTGTTCTGTGGCAATAAAACAAAAAATTAAATTTCATACATGCCTGTTACGGCTTCTGCTCAATTTATTTCAACAATAAACACGTTAAAATCAGATTGTTCCAAAAATTAATCAAGACCATTTTACTGAAACACTTCACAAAACCAAAAAACAATTAATCTTAGCAACATCAGTGCTAAAAAGTAATTTCATATCAGAATAGCAAATTGAAAGATTTCATGGACAGAATTAAGTTCAAACAGCAATTTTAGTATAAGTCCACAAATAAAGAAGTTTATCTGCACAAGTACTGCAATCCTTGTGCAACTGTGGCTGTAATCACTACACACCTGCCGCAGCTCCCAGTCTGAATCTGAGTTGTCAGATCGTTCTGAATGTGAGCGTGGCACTTGTATCACTACCACGGCGACTACCCTGCTCTCTCTCTCTGCTCGTCGACCTAGTATAGGAACAGCCTCTTCACTCACTACACTGGTCGCCTGGCTGGCTGAATCCTCCGAAGTTGAGCCTTGTACATGTCAGCATCTTAACAGTCTTTCATATTAAGTCCATTTTATTTTCATTAAACTAGGAATCATCGTGACTTAAGTATTTCCTATGTTCAAGCATCTTCAGATGAAGTTATATGAACATGGAGATAAAAGTTCCATACCAATAGTGAGGCGTGAGTGATCAAGTTCACACTCCATCTAATTTATAACTGAAAAAAGAGCACCTAATACATACTAGATAAACTAGATCAGTAAGTGCAAATACCTGAAGGAGTGAATACCAGTCCTCTGTCCGATGCTCGAGTATTGATGTCACTTCCACTGGTTTCTTGCCATAAGGAGAACCAAGAGATATAGAACTACCACCTACAGAGAAAACAGATTACTAATAAAAGTAGCTGATTCTACAGTTTCTAGAGAGATGGAATTAAGAGGCAAACCTTCTACACATTTTTCTCAATTTCTCCCTTAGGAGCCATGACCAGTTTCTTTCACATTTTTTCCAATTCATCATTCACAGATCATCCTGGTATCTGAAACTACATAACCTAACAAGTTAAAAATATGGCATTAAATAAAATGGGATTCAAACTCTAACCCTCATGAATGGAGAGAAACGACAAGAGTTAAGAACAGTGTGAGATACTGAAACCACAAACAAGAAATTTAATGGTGGAGCAAGAGAGAAATTTCACCTCTAAAATAGCAGACACAAAAAAAGTACGTAAAACAATATCAATTTTACACTGTACGTGTGTGTGTTTTTGCACTGTTTGTACTATAAATTTATCACAAAATGTTTATCTTGGAGCCAGGAAAAGTCATAGTAAAGTCAAAGTAAAGAAATTCTCACATAAGGTTCCTCTATCACAGTAATATGAGCTGTAAAATGAGCAAAACTTTAAACAAAAGATATTCCAAAACTGAGAGAATTCAGTTGCAATCCCTAGAAGAAAGCCTTTACACTGAAGCAGGTCCCACTGTAATTAAACTGCAGTATATATTAGTATAATTACAAAATTCAACTTAATGTTTTTCTACTTGTAGTACATTACATAACAAAATAGACTGGATGAGAATGAGTCATGGGGTAATTAATATAAGATACTACTTTATGATTAAACCAATTTTCATACAAATGTGGATAAAGATAAATAACTGTACACTCACTCACTAGTGATGCATGTTTAGATGGAGTTGATGGATCAGCAGACCGAACAAACTCAAGAAAATTGGGTGATGTTTTGCGCACAGGAACCATTTCAGGCTGTATCACCTGTGGACGTGGCCCTGATGCCAACCTAAATATTTTTTTTTATATTATGTGGTAACACTGTCAGTAATTACTTATGGACTGTCAACTCCTGCCTGTTTTATCCACTTATTACCAAGAATGTTTAAAATGGAAATCAATTAAAATAATTATGAAAAATAAATCTCCAACAGGCTACTTCTTTCCATGTAAAACTCTGATGAGCCATTGCTTGGTTATTATTATTAAGTGTTCTGTCTTACGACAGGTCCATTGCTCTGCCCAAAAAGAGCTTTCCAGTTGTCCCTATTCTCGGCTTCTCGCTTTAATTCCTGGAACGTCATCTTCTTTCCTTGTTTAAGGTCGTCGGTTAGCTGTATCAGTCTTCTTCCCAGTCCTCGCTTTCCTTCAACCTGGCCTTCGATGATATCACTCATTAATCCATTCCTTCTCATAATATGTCCCAGCCAGTTAGCTTTCCTTCGTGTAATCTTTGCTCGTTGACTCTCCTCAATACTTCTTCGTTGGTCACTCGATCCGTCCACCTGATCTTCTCTATTCTTCTCCAACACCACATTTCAAAACTCTCCAGGTATTTCTGTTCCTTCTTCCTGAGTGTCCAAGTCTCTGCTCCATACAGCGCGACACTCCATACGTAACACTTCACTAGTTTCTTCCATTTCTTGGTGGCAGACATAAAATTAGGCAAGTAGTACTGACGCAAATTTTCCCATCTAAAGATTCTGTATTATATAAAAGCCAATATGATATATATAAATATTTATTTTGATGTTTTTCTGTGAATAAAGGTTGCTCTCAAAGAGCGAAGAGGTGCAGACTTTGTTGAAAATGTTCAACAAGTACCATAGTTATAACACTGATACATGAAGTTCTCAGTAATGTTATTAAAGTGCATATTTATTTAACATCATTGTTTACCATTTGACAGCTACAGCTGGAATACCAAGCTTTTGAATATGTGCAAGTGTGTCTTGAGCCTGTTCAACATAACATACATCTGGTCCAGTGCATCCTTCCAATCTGTAACAGAACCATAACAATCACAGTTCACTAATATGCATCACGAAGAATTAATCATACATGCTGGAAATTCAATAGCATGAGAACTATGTTTCTTCCAAATTTGAGAATGAATTTGTTGAAACACAAACTATTTTAACCTGCTTAATCTACAGCCTACTGTATCTCTACAGTCATTCCTTTCATACACTGGGAACAGAATATCGTATCACTTTGTTAATAAATATTAAAGAGAGTTCAGAAAGTCACTCACGAAAAGAGTTTTAGGCGTCTCAATTTTTTAACTAAATACACACTGAAGAAACAGAATATTGAAATGAAAATTTAACCAAAAGCTTGAGCCAATTACAAAGTAATGTGTTCCTGCATCAGACTTACATACATGATGATATGCTTTGGTACAAAAGGACAGCCCACAAGTGAAATCACAATGCATGCTGTGGTTAACTGAATTTAAGTCTGTTACTAGCAGGGCTGTGGAGTCGGTACTAAAATCTGTGATTCCGACTCTGACCTCCTTCATAAAAGATCAATATGTATTAATAAGGGTAAACTTACTAAAATGGTAAATGACACCATAACAGATTTCATCACCACCATGTGTATCATCAGCCTACGTTTTAGACTTATAACCTATATTTATATACATGTCTAATGGCCATTGCAGAAATCAGTTGATTTGTAGACAGATTGTATTCTTAAGGTATCGGAGCCAAAGTTACAAAGCATTATTCCCACATCACGTGGCTGAACGCGACGTTGAATCTCCCTAAGTGTGAGGCCGCCTGCGGCTCACATGGTATAGAAATTGTTCATAAGATTTTATATCGAGATTGGAGTCCTTGTTACTAGTGTGCAAATGAACATTTTGGCAAACATACCACCAAGATCCACCTAGCAGCAAAAACAAAACTGGACGAGAGATTGGTACGAGAAATCTGAACAAATGAGTAATGGCATGCCTACAAAAAGGTCAACAAAGCATTCAAAGAAGATATCAAATAAGACAGCCGTTATATAACTGCAAATACCAAAACCAACAATACACTCAGTCTTACACAAAGATTTTGATTGCAATGCCTAGAAATTGCAGTTTGTGTGGTGTGGCATATGGGGCTACGAAGTACCACGTACCCGTGAAATGGGCAAGTGGCCAACTTAGATTACTCAGTTGCTGAAACAATAACTCCAGCGATGCTGCTGAATGTAAGGGCTGAAATCAGTTATTAACTAGAGGCTACAAAACAGACATGTAAAAAATTTACTAATACATTCTTTCTCAGCATTTGTTCCTTAATATGTTCTAAGTGTTAAGAGTTTCTAGACTTCTAAAACCACAGTGACTTTCAGGTCATCCTGCATAGCAAAATGTAAAGTCAACAAAGTTTTGTGGACTGTAAAATCATATTTGTCAGTTAAAGAAATGAAAAATCAATGAACAGAAACAAATTATATGCAATGATCACTAAAAATCACTGACCATTCTTTGCAACTGATGCCAGTGTTCTAAGAAGCACATGCCTCATGGATATCCATCACTGTTCTCATATTTCCCTATGACCTGTAAATGCAATTTCTCTTTCTTTTTAACCAGCACACATTTCATGGAATCATGTCGCACTGCCCATATGAATGACCAGAGGATTTTGCTTGCTCACACAACAGTCCTGAACAATGAAAGGTTTTGAATCTGTTATTCTTATAGAACAGATTTAGCAGACTCACTATATCTGTGTATATTTGTATATTGTATTTTTTGTATATCGAGTATGTTTGTGCATGAAAGTTAAAGTATCCTGTACATACCTAACTGTGCATCCTCCAGATTCCAACAGAACCACCAGCATTTCTTGTCCCTTTAATAAAAGTTAAGTATCAGAATATAAAATATATGGTTCTACCAATTATTATTCAAATAAGACCAAATTAAGGGTAACATCACATCTCCATAAGCTTTTGTAAAACATTACACCAAAATAGGATGCAAAAAACAGATATTAAACATCTCTGGTTATCTTATTTTGATAGTCATAAGTATACATTAAATATGAAGATAACCAACTACAGAGGAATCTGATGATACAGTGTCTACCATAAGATAATGAATCTTGCCAGGGACATACATACATAATCCAGCCCCTTAACACTTTCCTGTCCAAAAAAAGATAAGACCTACAATTAACTATGCTACAACCAGACTACACAGCGCAGTAACCCAGAAGACACAAATCTTCATACTCACCATTTGTTAAAAACTCAAATCTTACAAATATCAGTTCATTTATCATCTCCAGTTCGTACACTTTCCCCAGGGATATTCTGTATAATAAATAAGGGTAGCAACTGTTGATTATACTTACCGTGAAAGGGTCTGATAGTTGAACTGTAAGCTGTGCACCAAATCAGCTGTTACTTGCACAGCTTCACGCAAGGGACACCTATAAGAAACATTTCAAAAGCACAAAATAAAAGTTGAATTACTAACTTTCAAGTCCAGTCAAGCACTGACTCAGAGGTGAAACTGGCACTATTTAACGAAAAGGAATCTTTCCTAAGTCACTATATAAATTATTCTACTGCTTATAGTATTAGTTTAGTATACAAAAGATCCTAGGTTCAGTAGTAAGTGCTGTCATTAATCTTGAAACAGAGAAATAATAAAAAACCTGTCAATATTTTGACTTGAAGAAAAGGTGACTTTATTTTCTGAAAATAGTAGACTTTTCCCAAACACCACAAAAATCTTATCTTCGGGGTCGTGACTCCATGCAGTATCATCGGTCACATACAATCCAGAACACTACTGATTCAACTGACACCTTCACCACTATGAGATACCCAAATCTCAGATAAAATAACAACATTTCTGAATGCAAGATATGTAATATGACCAACCTGCTATGTGCCAGTGTGCAAGAAGCATGACTTCCTTCCCTTGAGCTGTGCACACTACATGAGTTAACTCACCACGCAGCAGAACAGTTGAACTGGAACAAATAAAATGGAACAACATTTTCTGACATCATTCTAATTTACTTATTGTTGTCTATAATTTTAAAGAATTTAAGTTTTATTAATGTCAAAACTATATGAATAAACTAAGAAATTGTAAGTTTCCAAGCACAACTACTTTCACAGTCTTTTGTTGTAGTGTTTCAGAACACGTAACTGCCCCACACTTGTCAGGGGAGCAATAAATTTTCATAAACTATTACAACTGGGCTATATACGAGGCGCGTCCACAAAGTAGGTTTCCCTGGGGCCGTTTACAGAAACAAAACACAATTTCATGGAAATATTTATTGCAACAGATACAGCAGGTGTCCAGCTATTTTTCAACATATTCGCCACCGGAATTGAGACATTGGTCATACCGTGGGACCAACTTTTGAATACCTGTGTCGTAGAAGTCTGCCGCCTGCGATTGGAACCACTGTGTGACAACCATCTCCGCCTCTCTGTCATTCTCAAAACGCTGACGCTGACCGGACAGGGATTTCTTGAGGTGTAGGAAAAGATGGAAATCACTGGGAGCGAGGTCCGGGCTGTAGGGTGGATGATTAAACACCTCCCAGCTGAACTCCTGCAGGAGACTTGCTGTCCGTCGAGCCGTGTGCGGCCTAGCGTTATCACTGACCGCACTTCACAGTCGGCGGGAGCTGGAATAAGAACCTCCATCTTCAACAGCTGCAACGATGCTACTGTGAGAACGCGGGAAGTGCCGTTAGTGCATGCGCCATGCTGCGTCATTGCTCTATCACGTACGCACAGTCGCTTCGCGCAATATAAGGTTTGCTAGCTGTGGGACGAGTGGGAAACTTACTTTTGGGACGCGCCTCGTATATTAAATTAAATGGACGGATTTAAAAAGTTAAATGTCCTTGTGATTAAGCATCAAGCCACGAAGGCATGAAAGGAAGTAAATATGTAACTCGTGCTTTCTTAATCTTGGCAATGGAACTTCACATTATGGCTGCTTTACCCACTACCCATTAGATAAGAGGTCAGTAAGTGGACCCCAGAGCCAATATGAACATGGTGACAAAGAGAGAAATCCTTGCCCATGCTTAAGGCTGACTATCCAGTCCACGGCCAGTCACTTTATTAACTGAGCTATCCTGGCTATCTGAAGGGACATAGCAGGTGATACTAATAAAACACATACTTAGTAGGAACACACACTTGGTGTTTAATACGATGAGAAGATAAAAATTAATGCTGAGTATATAAGAATATGGAAATATGCAATTGTGGTCTATTTGAAGTTACTACCCTGACATTACCAAGAATGAGAAAAAAAAAATAAAAATGTAGTAAGATTTCAGGTATTCACAGTGGCAAGTATGAAGAAGGCTGTCTTCTGGGTTGCTGAATCATTGTCCTGATGACAGAGACAGTGTGCACCTCTGAAACATCAGTAAACTTCTACCAGACCACACAGTGAAACAGCCCAGACGACAGCCATCTTCATTAAAAATGTTAATCGGGATAACAAGTAACAGAGTGTAATATTCGAAGTGGGCACCAAATGTACACAAGTCTAAAATGATACCAGTACCAAATATGCTTGGTTCCTCTTCAAGGATGTTCCCACCTCAGTAGTGGATTACGTCTCTTAAACAGGAGCCAGGATAAAAGGAGTGAGGGAGGGAGGGAAGGCCAGAAATACCAAAAATGGTAAGGAAGAAATAATTCTCTCACTTACTACTGAACTTCAATATAGTTGATTGCTGCAGTATGGACATTCACCTCACTGGCGGAGATGGGGCCACATCAGGAAGAAGATGCTGCAATGTAATGAAGGCTCCTCGTGCAGAACACAGCGTATTGCTCTGCATAGGAGCTGGGTAGCAATACAGAACACCCTGGTTCTCAGGACCTCCTTCAGTAAGACCTTCTTGTGTGAGGTATAACACTCCTACTGGGAGTTCCTGTAGAACACAGCTCAGTTCACCAGCACCAGTGGTCCCTAATAGCTGTTTCACCAAATCTGACTGCTGGATTCCCTGCATGTAATAGTAAGTTTCGGTTTCGTGATTAAAATACATACATAAAAGTGTGCAGATGTTTGTAGCAGTACATAACAAATTTTGTATACATTTATGTGCCACCTTCAAAAATTAAGAGCCTCGACGGAAATCAAATATAAACGCTGAAAGTAATTATTTTGCTCCAAAATTATAAAATGCAGTCTTTCCACAGAAATTACACACTACTGCAAGATATATTTTCGAACAAGTTCTTACACAAGTCCAGTACTATTTTTACTAGTGGTATGTGACTCAAGATGAAATGGAAAAGGCTTTGACCTCTTAATATGGATTGAAGTACATGTGCAAAAAACTGTTCAGCAAATATTTGGAGCAATGTGTTTACAACAGCCACCATAAAGGGACAATACAAGATCCAATAATAAACAACAAGACAGATGTTTCTGTGTAGCAATTAGTAATGCTGGTGAGCTGGAACCTGCTGCTATCACATGACTGCATCATTCAGAAGTTGTCTGTCTTAGAAATTGTTAGTTTTCTGGCTGAAGTCTGTATTGGCATAGTGCCTTGTTTCTTTATGAAAAAGTATGGATGATAAACTGTTAGAACAGAGCATCAAATTTTTTTTTTGTAAAAAAATACTGACTACTTCTAAGAATTCAGTCTACCAGTACAACCCAGAAACCAAACTCCAAATTTCCAAATATCAAAACCATGTTCAACTGCTTGCTTTACTGACATCAAACAAATGACTCATTACAAATCTCCTGCTTCAAAAATTCAATTAAGTATTCTACCTTCAAGTTCTGAAATGCTTATGGCAGCACATTCACTGATAAATACCAGTCTCAGTCTCCCACACAACACTTATATTAAAATTATTTTTGGCCAAAGACAAATACATGCATTGGGATATGTACCGAGTTTGACACATGCAACTTTTCATGTTTCCAACACATCTGTTTCTCTCTCATTATGAATCACTTGGGAACATCTTGCACAGACGACGTAACTAATACTTGTATCTGGCACTCACATTTTCAGAAAAACAGTTTTATCAACAGTACTGGGCACTCTGATCAAATTAAGGACGAGATACAAGATGAAATTGAACACGTAGCACATAAAAGAAATAAATAATTCATACAAAATATTAGTCAGAAAGAATAAGGAATAAACCTTCTGAAAAATACAGGCCTAGATGGAATGGTAAAGTTAGAATGGAACTTCAAGAAACGGTGTGAAGAGAATTCCTCTAGCTCACCATCACAGTGACAGGTCCTTGTAAACATCCAGGTTCCATAAAGGTAGTAAATTTCTTGACTAGCTGAGCAACTATCAGTCCTCAAAGAGGACTCTGGTCCATGAATGTTAATTTCAAAGCCCTGTATGCAATACTCTTCCAAAATGTTACAATGCCTGAGCATATAAGATACAAACCTTGGGCGGGCTTTCAACTGACAACTGTGCTGTAACATCACGACCTGCAACTCGCTGCAACTTCAGCTCTACCTGTAAGGGAAACATGAACTGTTAACATAAATTAACATCAGATTCTTAGCAGTTCCACATGCTATACAAAACACTACAGCTTGCCTTACCAGGAGTGCTGAGATTTGTTAGAACTGAGTCGATGGTTTGGAATGTAACTTCACGTCCATCCACACTACGCAACCGATCACCTACACATCATATGAAATTATTACTACTTTCAATATACATTATATTTACTTATCACTTCTCAATTATACACCTAAAGGTTATGAAACTCAGACATTATCTATCAAAAAATCTGACCACACTATATGAAGGCCTATCAAAAGTCCTGGTCCAATAACACATGCAATATAAGTCCTGACACACTACTGGAATTTTCTCACTTCAAAATAGTCTCTCTGCAACTGAACAGATAAATTCCAATGATCCTACCATGTTTGGCTACTCCACAAAATAGATTAAAATTGCAAAGAAAGAATCAAATGCATACAAAACAATAAAATGAAATAAGATATGACATTAAAGTTTTATGAAATGGTGGCGATATCAAATGAATAATATGGTGTGTGAAGGTATCAAAAACAACACTAATATTGTACTTCATCACATAATTCACATTCTCATTTTTATGTTAAAGCAACACCAAAATTGAAAAGTAATACTCTTTGGAAGACACAAAGGTTCCAAAGGTGTACTCTACACCACACACTGCTTAACATTATCTCCTTAATCATATATAGGAATAGTAATTGATCCTTCCATTTGCTATAACTATTCTTTTCACACACACTCATATTTATCGTCTTAATCCACAAAAGTGATACAGTTACGGATTACACCACAGAAATACTATACTTAATTTTTAAAAAGCTCACTAATTCACTTCCATCCACAGAAGATACTTTCTTCTGATGTCACTATAACAACAAATTAACCTAATACATTACGCTGGGCTGCCAAGCCACTGACAGTTTGCAGCTTAAATAATTCATATTACTGATATTAGTATAGACAATTATGTCATCGGTGCTGCTATGGACATCATAACAAATAATTCATGTGACCACTGATAGGAGGCAGCATGAGGAGTTTGTTTGATCACTGATCACATAAATGCCATCGTGGCTTAACAGCATCTTGAGACAGGACCATCCTCCTACTTTGTGACTTCAACCATTCATCAGGTTCATAATACTCATTACAAGAACGTGTATTGTACGAATATGAAATGGCCTTAATCATAATTCACTCCATGACAAATTATGATCAGAACATAAAAGTTCATTCAATAAGAGATACATGGAACAATGATCTTTGCTAAAAAACATGCCATACAGATGCCCACAAATTCAACTTCAAGGACAAGATTGGGTTTGGGTTAGACCATGGACTGAAGCTTGGTGAGAAAGCCCAAGGGCATCCTCAGGGGGAGTACACCCCACAGGTTCTCCACAACTTTCCAGCTGATTAGATGTGTGAGCACACATAATGTCCAGATCTGGGGTACCAAAAAGCCACACGCTATTTATCCAGAACAAAGGTTTATGGTCAGATCTTTTTTTGCAGAAGGCACAATTACAGGCATCATGTATCTCATCAAATTGCAACAGTGGTTAATGCCACAACTGTCAGAAGATTTTCCACAACAGGATTCTTAGTTCCAGCAGGATTGTGTACTGCAACTCTGGCGTTTGGAAGTCGGTGACTACCTTTATGAAAACCTGCCTTGCACGTGGCCTCCCAGAACCCCTGACCCGACACTAATGGGGTTACGCAAGGGATGCAGTTTACTAACCTCCTCGGCCAACACATTCTTCATGAATTAAATACACATATCCAAATTCAGTGGAAGTTGTGACACCTTGGACAAAGTGACGCAAGAACTTAAAATAATTCTTTTATGTTTGCCATGTGGCAAATGGCTTCCATATCGTAAACCTCTACCTTGATGCAAACTAGAAGGTTACCTTTTTCATCTGTATGTCGTTTCATTGTGTGTCACTTGTAGTATTTGTTCAATAAATTTATGAAATGGTGTCCAACATACAAATAGTCCAATATAGGTAAGAAAATATTGGCACAATGAATGTGTTTTGTGCTCCTCATTACACAACACTTTCTTAATTGCACAGTTTATATAGAGAATATAGTGCTTAATGAGGAGATAAAGACTTTTGAATTGTGAAGGATGTGGAAGTAACCAGTCATGGCCTTGTCTTAAAACACTATCCCAGCACTTACCTGGAGAAGTTGAAGAGAATTACTAAAATCTCAAACCACAATAGCTAGGCCTTGGACCAAGAACCTCCCAAATATTCAGCAGAAGTACTAATCACCCAATTTTGACGTCTGGTGCGTGAGTTTCATTTTATGAACATGATAACTAAATGTGTGTTCATGTCATGTACAAAGCAAAAATTCAGATTGCAAGACATACTGGAAGTAATTTAACAAAATAAAGAAAACAATATCAGCTACAGTAAGAAAGACAACCAAGATAACATACCATGTCCATTATTTTTTGTTTTCTCGTATCAGTGCTTGTTGCAGTATGCCTTATCATTGCAGAAGTCTGTCTGTTACTCACACAACTGTAAAAAAAGAACTGCATTTCAATGCATGATCAGAGCAGATTCATAATATCATGAAATTTATCAATGCATGTTCATGTAAATTACAGGTTTCAAGCAAAGTGAAATCATTTAATTATATGCCCAAAACGTAAATCTTAAAAAAATACTGCTTTCCAAGAGTATCCCAAATAAAATTCTGCTTATATTTCTTGCTTCCCCAACAAATCTACTTTTCAGCCCCCTGTAACCAGTGCCTTCTTTGTGGCAGCATGCACCAGTAAGGAATACCAGCAATTTTGCTTTAAAATATAAAAAATAAAGATTGTCAAAACATGTTAAAATTGTCAGACATGCCATAAAAGCACTGCCAATTCTTTCTAGAAATATGTCCTGGTTTTAACTAACCTAACAATACAGAAACTCTATAAATCATTGTATAACTCAGTTCACAAATCACTAAATATATTTTTCTTACATCTGATACTCTTAGAACTCTGTTTTTAAATATTTGAAATTAAGCACTGTAAATATGAGTAAAAAAACACAAACACATGCAAAATAAGTAAATTAATTCTTTATAATCTAAACCTTCCAGTGATTTGAGAAACAGACTGAGAGACCAAGCATGAGGACAGACTAAGTAAATTAAGACATACAGATACAAGAGGAGAGCGAAGAATGGAGAAGGCTTTGTTATAAGACAGTCCACACCAATGAGAGGAAATCCAAGGAAGAATCAAATACAATAAATGGAAAAACAAAATTTACCATCTGTATGGAAAGGAAAATTCCCTTCTACTACATAAAATGACAATAATGTCAGCTGTATTAAGAAACAGTCCAAATACAGTCACGGAGTAATCAGTCCCACCCTGTTCTATAGGGGCTGATTTACAGTGCATAAAGAACCATACATCTATTCAAAATAAGGTTTCTTACAGTGTAAGACTGTAATCTTGAGACTTGCGGTGTGGGGAATTGAGGTGGAGGAGGAAAAATGGCGTCAGCCTTTAACACTTCGGACTTCCTGCATTCCTTGCAAGTCTCAAGATTACAGTCGCGTACTCTACCTCTGGTGGAAGATATACTGGCTTTTCTCTCTTAAGTGAACCAACATGAAGGCATGGAAGAAGTGGAAATCTCAGTTGTATACGCTTGACATGGGCAAAATAATCTTGAACTGATATCCTTTGACCATCATCCAACTGAAATCTTTATAATCAAAAAACATTACATGTAAAGCAAAATATTCCTATAACATCATAAAATATACTCATAATGCAATCTCAGGGAAACTGAATTTTTACCACTTTAAAGAATTTTCTGTTTAACACAGATACCTATTTCCAGGGAAAAAATTCAAAGAGATTTCAGCAGATGGTAGAAATTATGAAGGCAAACTTGTAGCTAACATATTCCTCATTTCATATAACTGCACATGTGAAGTCAGAAACATGCCTGTACATTCAAAGCTATCTACTGATGAAAAACATGTAGCTCACAAAAGATTGAACGTACCGTAATTTTGCTGGACATTCAGCAATTGCGTTTACCCTGAATGTTCGCTTGCTGGTTGGGTTGTTAGTGATCGTGTAATCAACCTTTAAGTCTGAAACAAACAAAATTGAAGACCGACAACCTGTATACTTTTAGACTGTTACACATACAATGAAAATAAACTCCCCACCACACACAATGAAGGCACTTGACAGGACAGGACATAAAGCTGGTATTTGTCCTTGACCTCTGCATTACATGGGAATGATTTGTTCAGCGGCATGCCCTATCCAAGCTTTACCCCTGCAGAAAGGCCTATCTACTACCCACGCGAAAGAAGTCTGGGTGGGCTGGTCTGGATGCAGGGACTTGTAGAAAAATCCTCTGCCTCTGCTGGGAATCTAACACTAGTCATCCAGTCCATAGTCATACTGAGCTAACTGGCTATATTAATTTCTAAAATAAGTTTCTTTTAATAGAAGCCTCTGACTGCAGGTTCATTAAGCTTTTAGAAATGCTATTTAAACTAGAAGTCAAAACCTTCATGCACAAAGGAAATAACTCCTATGGATCAAATCATGTTGCTGGTTAGTAGGACTTAAGATTTTCAAGGTGATGAGCATGAAGATGACTGTCTTCTGGGTTATAGTGCCATGCAGTCTGGCAGAAGTTCCCAGAAAACAGCCATCTTCATGTTATGTTATTCAAATAGCTAAACCAACAGTCAGATGTTATAGTGTGAGGACACAAATCTGTATGTACGTTAACAAAATATAAATAAATTAACAATAGGCCTACACACAATGCTGAATATTTAAAATAACTTTGTCCCTCCTGAGAAAAGTATATAATGTCACTTCTCCTCTTATGCCCACAATTTAAAAGACCAGCATATAGTTAGCACAGACCCCATAGTTCAAACACCTTACTTGAAAAGGCCACATTTGAAAACCTTACGAAGTGAATTTTAAAGGGACATAATGGTCCCTGATCAACAGAGTTTTCAACCATATTATTTTCTTCATAACGTTAAGTCTTTGAAGTTCAGTGTTAACTACATGTTCCACCTTTTTTAACAATCAATAACTTTTATAATTTGCATTTATGGTTTTCATGATTCTCAGAATAAACAGCAATTATTTCCTTAAACAGCGTTATCCATCTGATCTCTGTAATGCTTTTGCTGTGAATAACAATGCTGACAATGAATTTGTTGTGGTTTCCTACCAACTTGTATTAATTGTGTTCATAACTTTTTCATCTTTGAAGAACATTATTTTATATGTGAAAATTCAATGTTAATTTGAAAATGTATTTTGCAAAACGAAAGTTTTACTTGCTTTTAACAGCTCATATACGAACACAGTTCTCTTGAAAGTTTAAACTACATTTCCAAAGAAAAATATATCTCTTAACTACAGGTCTTCCTTTTCAAACAAAATGGCTTCGCAGTCTTATGGCAGAGTTCCATGTACTGGCTCGGTACTAAAAGGGATAATGCAGTGTTTCAGTAACTATTCTCAACCTTACCACTGATATAGCTCTTGAAATCCTCCTTCTGATTGTAGTTCAACTCACAGTCATACTTCAGTATTCATACTCTTCAACTGATTTCACAGTTCCACTGAAGGGTTCTACATACCAGATGGCCCATTTTTAAAAATGTACGTGACTATAAATTATTTTATTTTACACAACTCTGCAAACTTTATCAATCTTCTCAAAATGAGTATTACACAAGTAATACATATATCCCATACACATCTACAACTTTTATTTCAAATCTTTTTTCAATATGATATAATTTTAATTCAATACAAGGAAAAATAATTTACAACATTACGCAGAAAACCTGTAATGTAATTAAAAAATCATGCCAAGTTCCGTATTCAGAGCTGAAATCTGGACCACCAGCCCAAAGCTTTTGATAAAAAAATGCCTTATTTCTGCTTAACCCCTTTGGTGACAAATTATTTTAAAGCAATTGTACAAACTAATGATAATGAGAATGATTTGAGGTTTTCACAGTGGTGAGTATGAAGATTTCCGTCTTCTGGATAATGAATTTCAGCATTGGAAACAAATTTATGGCCTGGATTATTTAAAAATAAAGTGATAGAACTTTTTCACAATTAACTTTTATGAAATAAAATGGTCTCACAATAACAAACAAAAATGAAAAAGAGAACAAATACCAATAATTGATAAGAATGGAAAAAATATTGCTCGTTTTTCATAAAAACCTCATATATATTCTGTTTTCAATGCCTGATGTATTTTGTTTCCCAGAGAATGTTCAGCGGCCCGTAGTACACATGACCCATTAACAAAATCCATTACCATAAATCTTGGCACACCTCATCTGAGGCAAACAGAAAAGTGTCTTTTTCAGTACCTGGTTATGTATTTTGGTGCACATGTGATTCTGATTATAGTTGACATTTAACTTTCAAATATGCCTACTGACAATATCTGCAATAAATATTTCAGGGGTTTGAGGAATGTTGTCCAACTAAACAAGGTACCTAAAAATATAGAGGGTAATGCTAACACTAAGACAAGCCCCTGTATTAAGTACCAAGTATTACCAACCATTAAATATACTGACCATCAATGTTCACAAATGGCTTCCAGCCCAAAGTGGCACTTTGGAACACTCCATACCACATTTCTAGTCCATCACCCAGTTTCAAAATACTACCGCTTGGAGGAGTATAGAATGAGCGTCCAACTTGCACAAACCTAACAAAATAAACATTAATACCATTATCTTATCAAACACAGAAAAACAGTCTCAAATTAAATTCTTCATGCACCTCAACAAAACAGTGACATGCAATAAAATCATCACTAAAGTAAACTTCAGGGCTGAAGTCCCAACAGGTATGAGACTGATAATATCCTGCATAGTCACACACTGCACTGATATTATGGAACACTGTTTAATCAATAACTGACAGGATACGACAAAAGAACTCAGAAAAAACCAACTCCAGTAACACTTTATCCACCATAAATCCCATGCAGACCAAGCCTCCATAACGAAAAGACAGCATTCTACTTTCAAAGTGAAACACAGAATTATCTTCATGCTAAATGCCTCATGAACTGCACATGTTAGACAGCGTTCAGTGAAAGAATTAAGGAAATTTGGAAGTAGTAGTTCTGGCATATTTTAATGCATTATATCAGAATTTTGGTGGAGAAACTCAGGAAAACCGCAAATAACTTAGTAAGAAACCAGGCTAAAGACTCATTATGAACTCACTTCAAACTCTAATGGATTTATTTATTTCTCATACTCCTGCACTTCACGACTACCGCACAATTTACAGAATTATACTGCGATCACATCATGAATTGTAGATGATTAATAGGAAGCACTAAGGCCCTATTTTTAAGTACCTTGTTGAGAAAATGAAAGAAAAATATTAATGACACGCCAATAATAAGCTGATTTCTGGTACTTCGTGCAATTCTTGTTTCTAGTTTGACATCCGAAAAAGCAGAGCTAAATTTTAGAACATAAATTTAAGCCTTACACTTATATGCTAAAACTAAATTCAAACAAAATTATACTCCAAGATAAAACTGACATATAGCTGAAGCAAGGAACAAATAAACAGAAAAATTAGCAGTTTGCAAATACACTTCAAAAAAGGGAATCTCCTTTCAGAATTCTAATAATATATAGTCACATAAGATTTGGAGAGATAAAACAGTTTATAACTGGTCTAGCCAATGTGTATGCCATGGACCCCAGAGTTCAAGCCCAGGGCGCAAGCACACACAACTAAGCTGTAAAACGCAGGTATCCACATGCATATACCTGCTACTCCTTTGAAAAACCCAAGTACTGAGCAGTTATTTTCCCGGAATCTTTCAGTAAAAAGAGGGTAGGGAAGTGGCAACTTGTAGAAACAGTCCCAAACACTTGGGAATAACGGAGTTGCAAAGTGGCCTAGTTGGCAGCAATCCGAGAAATTAGAGTGGATTCATTCTCTTCGTAAAGCTGCCTGTGTTCTTTCTGATAAACATTGTGTTGTACGTACGAGAATCATCTTCATCAACATTAATAAACCATATACTATATAGTATATACCAGTGTTAACAACTGTGGCAAAACTTGACACTCCTGCAACCTCACCACTTCACAGCAATTGTCTACAATCCAGCTGGTGATCATCCATGTTAACCCTGACAGGAAAAGAGATCTCACCAGTAACCCCTTTTCACCCAAACATACCTACCAAAGACCCATCCGACCCTGCACAAACAGCACTGTTGTAAGTTAAAAATTAACAACTCGTCGCTAATTCATAAAAAATGTACTGATCACAGTAAAAATACTTTGGACAGAATCAATTTCAATTTTATATCACAGACTATTATTTAAAAATGCCATAAAAATTTGGGATGAAAAAGTCCAGTTTTATCATCCAGTAGATTAACCCTTAAACCAAAAAATCTCTCTGCCAATAACATCTAAATACATGCAGAGTTTTTACAATACTCATATCCATTTTAATCAACATTCATAATTATTTTTAAGTTTAAAAATTAACGAACAATTATCATGTCACAATCCTCCTCAAGATCATGATCAAATCTCAGCCAGGTTTTCTGGTTACCATGATTCAGTGCTTTCTAGGTCTTCCTTGGTCCCTGCAGGCAACACCAGTGAGAATCTTGAAGTAGACATCTTTCAAGACTTTACATACTTTCATTTCATTATCTACCCACTTCATTTGACACTACACAATCTCTGTAACTGACACAGTATTGATGAATACCTTACAGACCAATCAGATGTTTCTGGTACACCAAGAGTCACAAAATAGCTAATTAACTACGTACCCATGAAAAGATGGTGCATTGCACAGCACAATATATACAACTGAATAAAAATTTACTTGGATATTATCCATCGTCTAGTAAATATAAAACGTAAAACGACGTTTCGGACATGGGACTCTATCTCCGTCTTCAGGTTCCTACACAGTTGGGCCCACTAGATAGAGCTAATCCCTATCTCCGGACAAAGTAAAAAAGTGAAAGTCCCGGAATAAAAAGGCATTAACACACCATCCATCCGTGGGACGTAAAAGAATAGAAGTAGAAATCAAAATTCATTGAACACGATAAAGCCAAAAAACAAAAACTCACAAAAGGTGGGAATAAATACACAAGAATATTAACTTGAAACTCAATGCCCAACTTGGATTTCTTCAGAGATGACAGGTATCCAAATAGGAGATAAATCCAAACTAGGCTGGCTGATAGGATTGGCGAGTAGTGCCATGTGTGCCGCCTCCTTGTATTTTCTGTAGATGGTATTGGGTTCTGTTAATAATACTCTGGCTCCTATTTGGATACCTGTCATCTCTGAAGAAATCCAAGTTGGGCATCGAGTTTCGAAGTAATATTCATGTGTATTTATTCCCACCTTTTGTGAGTTTTTTTTATCGTGTTCAATGAATTTTGATTTCTACTTCTATTCTTTTACGTCCCACGGATGGATGGTGTGTTAATGCCTTTTTATTCCGGGACTTTTACTTTTTTACTTTGTCCGGAGATAGGGATTAGCTCTATCTAGTGGGCCCAACTGTGTAGGAACCTGAAGACGGAGATAGAGTCCCATCTCCGAAACGTTGTTTTACGTTTTATATTTACTAGACGATGGATAATATCCAAGTAAATTTTTATTCAATTGACTCTTCACCATCGTCAAGAAGTTTTAGATTTGAATTACAATATCTACAGCCTGAATACATTTCTGTGGGATTTCCAGTGTACGTTCACTGCTCATGCATGTAGAGAGGGATCCAAAATCAACTTGGGGTGTGTATTTGATGGTAATCTCACACTCTTTAACCCTAACAGATTCATCATCATGCACCATGAGACTTTCAGTTTTCTGAAGAAAAAAACACTTTAGTTCTTTGCTACAGAGTATCACAGTATCACTTTCAATAGCTGTATGTACCATAATGTTCAGAACTGAACACTTATAAATTTTACAACACATACACTGGAAGACAAAGTTACAGTGATACAAAGGGAAACTAACTTTTTAAATTAACTCTGACATGGCAAAACTTGAGACTTTCACAACGATAAGTATGAAGATGGCTGTCATCTGGGATGTTGCACTGTGTAGTCTGGTACAAGATGATCAATGTTTCAAAGGAACGTACTGCCTCCATCACAAGTTGTATGTCTTTACATCCACATCAACATTACCAGCAGCAACAGCTTACACTTGTTAAATTAAACCAAACATACCTCTGGCAGCTCTCGAGTACTGTACAAGTTTTTCCTCCCATTAAAAGCTGGATATCGATCAGGAAAATTTTTCCGCCTGAATTCTTCCTTTGCACGTCTGAAATAAGGAATTATGTATAATTACACAAAATGTTATACAGTTTCAACAGCAGTTCTAACAAAACTAGAAACATACAGAAACATGATATATTTATAAGCATAAAAATTCAATACAACATACACAATCTGCATAACATACATGTTTATAATAGAAGCAACCTAGTCTTCTACACTGTGCAATAACATTTTAACAGCAAGATTTTTTGACATTACAGACCAAACTACTTGAGTCTTAACAATGCTAGTACCTGGAAATGTCATTAACTTCAAGAAAGCTAGATGTTACATACCATAAGTTTACATTTCAACTTATATAATTTGAATATTTATTGTTATACAAAACAATGTACATAACCTCAAAACAAAATATCTCTTATGACAAATAAACATAGTTTATATAAAGCTCATGCAATGGACCCAAACCTGTAAATGAACAGGTCAATCCTATCTTTGTTGTAAGAATTATCATACATTTAGTATTTACTGCCTTAAGATCACCTGGTATAGTAGAAACATGTCAAAACAGAAAAATGTCATGAAAGTCTGACTGAATAAAGCTGTGCAAACAGTTTATCATTAATAGTTTTATTAAATAATTGAACTGTTCTTATCAGATCACTACAGTTCATACACTAACCAAAGATCCTGATTGTATCCTCCAAGTGTGGTTACAAATGCAACAAATAATGCTATAATGGAGGCAGCAGTCATTAATTCATAATCACAATGAGAAAAGACCTGATTGCAATGTACTCTTAAATGCAGCAACATTACGTTTGGTCCCCAAAGTCTTGGCTAGCTCCTAAAATTGTAATGAATTTTACCAACACTGACAATGTTGACAATAACAAACTTTAATCAAAATCTACCTGTAAGTATATAAGCAATGCATTGATTCTACCAAATTGTATAAATACAAAACATAACATTTAGCCTCCTACGTATTAACAACATACAAATTAATGTGAGAAAATTAACATCATATTATTCTGAGTTATCAGAGTAGCAAAAGGTCTTTATTACATGAAAGTCATTAAAAGTTTTAATATTATTCAAACTGACCTAAACAAGATAGACAACAGGTAAAAGCCAAGAAGAAATTCATTTTTGCTGCTAGCTACACAAATATCCATGGATGTCCAAAGTCTTTGAAGGCAGAAAAGTTCAGTATTTGTTGGATTCAAATGTATTGCTATTATAGCACACACATTTTCACATGCAACATATCTTCAAAACATCGTAAAAACTGATTTAGTTCTTAGGAATGTTTCAAAATGAAGTTCAGAACCCGAATAACTTGACCTAAGAGAGATAAAGTGACGACTGAGACCAGAAAACTGCGTAATAAAGATTCAGAATTATTTATTTTCAACGGGCACTGATACTGTTGCAGTGACTAAATAGAAATCTGATTGGTTGTTGGATGTAATAAATACTGGCACTTCAAGATATGGCTCACTTCAGTTCACAGTTGTACTAATACAGTCCTTGTTCTGTAACAACTCACTAAAGCTGACGAAACATATCCGCCATGTTGTGACGTCACAGTCAACGCCCAGTGAACGCGAATGCATGATCAGCACACAATGGAATAAAATTTTCTAGGCTTTGAAGACTTTCGATTTGTTTGCTACAGTCCTGCAAAAGAAGAGAACACATTACATGATGGCCAGCGGCCATATTCCTGCGATTTGTGTAACAAGTCATTCATCGATCAGCATAACCTGAAGACCCATCAGCGTACGCACAGTGGTGAAAGGCTATATTCCTGTGATGTAACAAATCATTCAGTTTTCAGGGTAATCTGAAAACAACATCTGCTCATCCACAGTGGATCATGTTAAAACCTCTATATAATATTAAAGAATAACTACAGAATAAACTTTATATACTATAATCAATAAACTGAATGTTTATTTAAATTCTCATTCATCAAAACCAAAAGTAAATAAAATATTTTCAGACACACTGTGACCAAGAGATGGACTTTCATCATCTGAGCTTGAACTGTCATTCAGTTCAAGAGGAGGTTCACCATCATCAGTCTCTTTGTCATTCCCATAGAAACTCTTGCAGTCATCTCTTAACTCTACTGCAGCAGTGTTACATGAAGGATTTGGGTCACTAAAGTTGCCAAATATTTCGTATGTTTTAGACACTTCAATTTCCTTTTTAAGAATTAATTCTTTTAGATCAGTAGATGTGTTATGTTCAGATCTTTGTCCAACTTCTATAACAGCAAACTGTGAAGATCTACCCACTATTTTCAAACCGCTGTCAGCATGTGAAATCTGTCTGTTAGTTGGATCTAGAATTACATATTCAGAATGACGCCATGCAGTTACAGTGATCTCTTCTGTTTTGTTGATTCTGTCCATCATCTGAAGGCAGAGTGAAAGTAGGTTATCACTTGAGGTTGCATGCATTTTCACACAGTAACCAGGATTGGACACTTTACGTGGGGAATCATTCAATTTATCAACTGATTCTGCTTGAAGCTGAATTAGACGGAGACATGCAGTTGGATCACTACTAGCAACTGCACTCACCCTGATAATTTCTTCATCTGATAATCGTTGAGATCGTGGTTGCTCAACATTTTCCAGTGATAATCTAGCAATTTTTTTGTTAGAGATAATTGTCAAAGTAGCATCTCCCTGAACATCATGCAACATCTTCCTTGTGTCTCCTTGGACATTAGTTGATTTAACAGGTGACTCAGAATCAGTCTCTGGTGCAGACTCCTCAGGTTTCGTTTCAGCGTCCTCAACGATTTCCAACATTTCAACGGAATGGGGGCCAAACTCTTACCATTGTTTCTATGCTTCTGCTGGGGTAGACCACATGCTTAATGGGTTCCAAAGAAGATACTACTAACTAACTAACTAGATGGCTTACCGAACCCGAAGGTTCATCACCGAACTAACCAAAGCCCTCCACCGGACCCTGTCCTGGGCCAACAAAATCCAGTCTCCTTCAACTCCTATCTCCCATAGATCCCGCCTGAGATTATCCTCCCATCTACGTCTAGGTCTCCCCAGCGGTCTCTTCCCTTCAAGTTTCCCAACCAGTACCCGGTGCACACCTCTTGTCCCATCCATTCGCGCTACATGCCCGGCCCATCTCAATCTTCTCGACTTAATCACCCTGACAATACTGGGGGAGGAGTACAGATTTTTAAGCTCGTCATTGTGCAGTTTTCTCCACGCCCCATCGTCTTCCCTCTTAGGCCCAAATATCCTCCTCAATACCCGATTCTCAAACACCTGCAATCTGTGTTCCTCCCTCTGAGTGAGAGACCATGTTTCGCACCCATACAAAACAACAGGCAAGATTATTGTTTTGTATACTTTAATTTTCAGGTTCTTAGAAATCAGACGGGAAGACAAAATATTTTGAACTGAGAAGTAGCAAGCATTTCCGGAATTTAGTCTCATGGTCACCAAAATTGCTTGTATTATTGTATTTATATCGTCCCCCAATAAATTAACATCATCAGCAAATGCCAACAGCTGATGTGTCCCATTCAATTGCAAACCCTCCTGCCTACCTTGGACCTTCCTGATGGCAAATTCTGACGCAAAGTTAAAGAGCAATGGAGATAAAGCATCTCCTTGTTTCAGACCGTTCTTGATGGAAAATGACTCAGATACATAATTACCTACTCGAATTTTGCTACAGGTTTCATTTAAGCACATTTTTATTAGACTCACTAGCTTCTTTGGTATACCAAATTCAATAAGAATATTATATAGCACTTCTCTCTTCACAGAGTCATAGGCTTTTTTGAAATCTATAAATAACTGATGTACGGTCCCACCGAACTCCCATTTTTTCTCTAGTATCTGACGAATGCAAAAGATCTGATCAATCGTTGATCTGTTTCGTCTGAACCCACACTGATGATCCCCAATAATTTCATTCGCACATGGAATTAATCTTGCCAAAAGAATGTTTGATAGAATTTTGTATGAGGTTGATAGCAGCGATATTCCTCGGTAATTACCACACTCAGTCTTGTCCCCCTTCTTATGAACAGGAATAATTATGGATTCCTTCCACTGTTGTGGCATCTCTTGCTTATCCCAAATTAACTGAATAAGCTTATGGATCCTCATATGCAACCCTTTGCCACCTGCTTTAATTAATTCTGCTGGAATCTGATCAATTCCTGGAGATTTATAACTTTTCAACTTCCCAATGGCTAGTTCCACTTCATCTAAGCTAGGTTCTGGCACCAACAGTTCAGCTGTATGCATTTTAATCTGTCTAATATCACCAGTCTCATGAACATTTAAGAGCTCGCTAAAGAAATTTTTCCACCTATTCACAATTTTTATTGGATCTGCAAGCAAACTGCCACCTTCATCCTTTACCAAATAGGTCTGGGGTTGATATCCTTTCTTAAAGTTATTAATGCCTCTGTACAGGTCTCTGATGTTTTTTTCCTTATTATTTGTCTCAAGTTCAGCAATTTTGCCCTTCAGGTATTCCCTTTTCTTAGTCCTAAAGGTTCTACTAGCCTCACGTCTCACGTTACATAGATTATCCGCATTTGTTTTGTTTGGGTTCTGCAACCATTGAAATTTTGTTTGCTTCCTTTGGGTTATTTCTTGTAAATTCGAAACATGTCGTAAAAAAGCGCTAAATAATGTAAAATCGTATTTACGATAAAAAGCGCCAAAATATAATATTTTATACTACATAATGTTTTAATATTATATAATTTTAACAACATCATTTAATTACAACGTTTGTGTATAGACTGTGAAAATAAATATATACTTGTGTTCACTGTTTCCACACTGCACGGCAATAATCGGTGTCAAAATCATTCAGATATTTGCACCCATAACACTAAGGACTCTTCCACAAACACTTATGTATGTCCATTAATAATTCTGGAGAGGAACTTCAAAGGTTCGTGTTCGAGTTGAACATTTCATGTGCATGGCACAACTTTAAAATTTCAGTACAGAAAAGTAAGATATGGGTTTTACAGGAATTACCCCACACGACCTGAAACAGTTACTGACAGGACTAAATTACTAGCTTCATACTTACAAGGACACTGAAGACAAAATCAAGGAAGAAATGCTAACAAAGTTTTGTAATGAAATGTCTGTCTTGGTGTTACAGTACAGAAGTGAAGCGAGGGCATTAAGGAAGGTAGAATATTCAAAAAGAGAATCCAAAGAAATTAAGATTAAAGGAAGCACAATTCACATATCTTATCAACTACTTACCCATTCATTAACTTTGAAATACTAGTCAGCCAAGAGGTAGAAGATCGCTGACATGGAGCGAGGCAACTGACTACGAGCATCTCCCAACACGGGAAAAGACGGGCTCGTCCCATCGATATATGCCATCACTTTTTCCACCAGATGTGCTGAAAGCAACACAAATTCATATCAGTTCTGTACGTGCTCGCAGTAGCCGATATAGATGGGGCAGAAGCAGGTACGTCAACATTGTGGAGCCCCTTGCGTGTGGTCGCTGTTACGACTAACAGCTGTTACCGGTACCGAAGTGTCAGAATGGAATACCATGCACGGTGGGCTAGCCAGCTCTTGGCAGATGTGGGCACAGAATTCTGCAGATGCTGCGATATTGTATGGCGAACAGACGGTATCCCGATCCGAGACACTTTGAGTGTCGCCGTGGGTTCGGGACCATTTGTGAAATATGTAAAGACGCAGCAGGGGGCTGCGCACGCTGATCGTTCTCAGATGGTGAAGACGGCCGGAGGCAAACTGGAGTTCCGTTTACAGTCTGCCTTAAAATCCTTCGAATATGGCCTTACAGTACGACCCAACATGAAGATGTTCCTTCTGCATTTCACGAAGTCAACCACGTCATTGAAGTGGCTATCACAGACAGCAGATATTGTCCTACAAAATTGCTTTTCTTTTTAAAAATCAGAGTAATAGTAAATATATCACCTGGATTATAATGAGGAGGTATCAGAGAGGCAATCCTTTTCAGCAGACATTCAACATCAGCTGTGATGCTAGTGACACGGTAGGAATCAAATTCTGTCAGTTCATCAGGCAGGTAGAACTGATATAACTGCATGCCCCGCACCCAAGTCAAGGGGACTTGAGGGACTCCGTGGTCCTGAAGGTAGCGCGCCTGTTGGGAGAAGAATGCCTTAGGACCTCAGTTTTGAAAAAAACATTTATGATGAAGTTAAGTATGATACAGCTTGTATTTTTGATTCCCTAAACGTCTGTGATAATAATGGATTCTTTATAAGAACGTTACTTCCGACAGTCATGTTTCACATTTACTGCGTATGCTGTTTTTTTTTGTCTTACTTCTGTCTTTCGTTTGCTGGTCTAGTCTTTGAGAGTACAAACTTTTTCATGATTCAAACACAGTTCTAATATCTGTCGTATCCTAATTACGTTAGGTTAGTAGGTACCTTTCCCTGGTGACTTTATAAACAAGTGACTATCAGAGTTCTTTCTTCACTCATGCAAGTGGCTGTTCTACGCAATGGACTGTTCCTTGTTCTGTACTGTGCAGGGAGCTGCAAGTGCACTGTAGGTTCAGTGTCCTGACACCTAAAATCACATGATGAATCTACTCTGAACATAATTCTGGACGATGCAAATAAACAAAAATGAATAAACTATACAGTGAACAATCCAGTCAACGAAAGAGACACGTGACTAAAACACGGCCTTGATGAGCTGATAAACAGAACCAACAAAATTATCGCAAGTAGTTGAATCTGTTAGAGAAAACATTTTACCTTGGTTTTCTTATTCGGATGTGCATACAAGCAAAAGAACACCTGTTCCAGGCCTTGACTTTGTCTGTCCCTAACAGAAGCTAACTTCTCATCTCTCAGCCTTGGAATTACCACATCCAACGTGTGTAAGAGGAGTGCCCCTTCACTGCCGCAGCACCAAGACCTCCTGCACGACAAGAAGGAAGTTACACGCAGCAGAAGTCCATTACAACAAAGAATGGTAAAAACTGCTCCGGGACTAAAACAACAAATGCTTTATTTTATTTCAAGTAAAATTTTACTCTTTACGCCACCCGTGTAAATGTATTACGCTCAACCGCATTCACATCGCTGCTCTTTTCCCCGATCAGTGTTACGGATTGCATTACATTGATCAAATTTATAAGGAAACAAACAAGGATTCAAGGAAACATAATGAAAAGATCAGTTCTGGAATTTGTTCATTTCAAGATTTTATCAATCTCCACCACTGACACAGCAGTTCAGGAATTACCACTGGGTCTCGCTTAGGGCCGACATCTTACCTCCCAAGAAAGTCATGGGCAGTAAAGAGAACCGAGATGTGGCCCGGCAAATCCTCACTTTCATGAATCTCCTGCTCCTCGTCCGAGCCAGAAGACGACTTCCCTCCCTCCTCCTTCCTCCTGCCACAAGAAAACGCTTGTCACGTGTCAGCAGCAGACAGTAAAACCACAGTTTACACAGTCAGTTGGTTTCATGCAAAATAAGTACAGAAACATAATGAGAAGTGACAGACCATTTGTCAACTTCTTCTGTTTAGATTGTTTCTAAAGGCTTTTGATGTTTAAAGAAAACTTTTCTTCAAGGGGCTGAATAATACGACTTGCTTCAGGTGGTAATTAAAAACAGTTATGAAATTCTCACTGCTCTTAGGGAAAGATAGCGAGCGTGATTGTTACATAACTTCCATAGGTTTTATGCCGAGCCAGACAATAATAAGTTCTGAAACACAGGGCAGCATTCCAACTGGAATATTCATGAGTGATTGAGGCTCCAGCAAATGCAATATGTAACATATCAGTATGGAACCTTTGTCCAAGAAATTTAGATGCTAAAGTTCAAAATTTATTACATAAAGAAAGACGCTCCGTGCAATACTCACTGTTGCAGGATCTGTTGGAGCAGAATCCACGGACAGATAGATTCTACTGGCATCTCCACAGCTGTTTCTGGGGCATCCAGTTGGTGACACACTATGTGGGTCAAATTTTGGACCAGGCGGGCCAATCTGCCATTTGGAATATTATCGACTGCAACACCACATGGTATGCGTGAGGAAGAAAAGCACTTCATACAACATTTTGGTTGGAAAATCTGAAGGAAAGAGACCACTCACAAGACCTAGGCATAGAAGGGAGGATAATTTCAAAGTAAAACTGAAGGAAACAGAGTGGGTTCATCTGGCTCAGGACTGGGACCAGTGGCAGCCTCTTTTAAACACTGAAATAATCCTTAGGGTCCCATAAAGATCGGAAATTGACGAGCCGAGAGACTGATAACCGCGTATAAATGATCTTTATTTGAAGACCAGCCAAGTGCCAGAAGAGATATGAAGCCAAGGGTATGATAACGCGCTGCTTGGTCAGGGCCATCTCATACCTCGTACACAACACTTACTGTGCACACCTTGCACAAGCAATTAATGACACCTTCCACAAAATTAAATATAAAAACATAATCAGTGCTATGAAATTAATTTCTAAAACAACTAATCACATACGACATAAACACAAAGCGTGCGTCATCTTTCTTCCCATGCAGGTGCACTCTGTCGGAAGAGTTTTGTAAGGAAGCTCAGATAAGATGAGTCTCGTATATTTATGTACAAGAAATGCCACCTACGAGCAGACAGCACTTCAAACCCACAATGCCACTGTGTTATGCTCTTTTTCAATCAACACTTACCAACTGACGGACCAGCCTTCTTCACACAGGATTCCAGACCAGAAAGGAGTTTCTAAACAGTGGAAGCCCACTTGCTCTGTTCCTTGTCTTCAGAATTTAAGTATTTGTGTAGTGCTTCATTACAGCACTCCTCTCCCCAGTAGAAACAGTCCTATGGAACAGCACACACACACACCAGTGCCATATTTACTCAGACGGAAGATGGCCGGTTTCCACATTGTCCAAATTACAAACTGAAAAGCTATCTTGAATTGAAGTGTGAAGTACACACCTGTGTTTTCTGAACATTTTAAGCTCTTATCAATTTAGCACTGCCACTGTAACGATAAGCGGGCACCATATTCTTCAAACGTCGTGACCTGGCACATTTCCCCATTAATTTTCACGCGGCAGCTTTCCCTTCGTTGACGATATTCCTGCTACGGCACGGTCCTCCCCTAACAGAAGTGTTTACCAAGGAAGAAGGCCGAATAAGATGCAGATTTCATCAGCATGAAGTGCGTCTTTTGACTCGCAGCATTCCAAACTCTTTTGCCCACTTGCATTCTCTTTATACATATTTTTCTATGTAAGCCCACACACCAAGATATGGGGAAACCACTAATGCTTATAGTTGGCTTCAGGCAGGACCAGAAAAAATATTCACTAAATCAGGTCTTCACCACATAGGCCTATTACAAGAAGACTGAAGTGAGAAAAAAAATTGTTCTATAGGAACAAATACTGTAATCGAAATACAAGGTCAGCTGTTCCACCTGAAGTCTGAGTGGATCCTCAACCAATCTCCAAGTAAGAAAAGTCTAAATTAAGAGCACAGGTACAAGTACCTGGTACCTCCTGAGTTGCCACAGACCATCCATTAACATAGCAAGCTGAGTAGCCCGATCAGGACAAGCGGCGTTACAGCTTAAAGCTGATGGAAGCTGCATTTGTTGCGAGTAGTGAAAAGTTTCCTGATGAATTTTTACCAGTTCTTCATAATTCTGTACATCATAGAGATGTTGAACTTCATACAGCCTCTGGTTTCTGAAAGAACATATACACAAATAAATACAAGGTGATTCTTCAATACATGCAATAAATATAAGAATTGTTTTCTACTCACGAAATTAATCAAAAAAGTTCTAATAAACATTCTGTCACACTGCACTGTTAGCAAGAATTAGTTAATGAAATTAAAACAAGTAATGCTGTGCTCTAGGAGCGCATTTATTTAACACAATTAATGTTTACTAACAGTTGCTTAAGATGCTGGTTCGTTACGGCTACCTGACGCAGCTGATCGCCCAACAAGGCTTAACTGAATTTAGTCGCCACAAGAACAACAGCCCACACATCAGATGTTGCATGTTCATGTATATTTACCTTGTCAGAGCTGCGAGCAATTTCTCTGCCTCTTCCTTGTTGATATGATCGTGGTGCTTGCAGTTTGGTAGAAAAACTGTTCCTGTGTTGTCACATCTGTCATTAAGGTACCCCAAAATCTATAAGACACAACACAATAATATTAAAACTAGCAGTGTGAAGTAAAATGGAAAGAAAATAACACCCTCACACGATATTTTAACAGTATCACCCTTTCTGAAGTTAAAAGGGGAGGCTCTTAGTGTCATTACACCCATTGGCGATCCCATCTTATGTACACTGGATGTAAATGAACAATGATAAGGAGATATAAAGAATCGAACATGGGCACACATTTACAAGTTCAAAACCACGACAACGAAGACTCAACCAATATCTCAACCTCTCACAAGACATAAATAAAACACTCTCAAAAAATAAACTGAAAGCTGACAAATAATCCACGTGAGAAATACATTGCCCAAAGTATATCAAAATGAAGATAATACTTGGAATAAATAGCTTTGACTGTAATACTTTACATATGCCTATCGTAGCAACTTACAGCTGTGAATCACAAGCAGATATTGTAGAATTTGAGGTTTTCACAGCAGCTAGTACGGAGATTCGTCTTCTGGGTTGTTGCGCCGCGTAGTATGGTAGGTATTTGTATTGATATTGTTTATATTGTCTAGAAAACATGAATTTTGTACAGTCACCACCAAAATATACACAACACATTTTTTAAAGTCACTATATACACATATTTAATAACCAATAAGAATTATGGCAATGAAAACAGTTTTTTTTTAAATTCACCTGAAGCATTTGAACTGTGGTGCTATAGAAGGATGTTGAAAATTAAGTGAACTGATAAAGTACAAAATGAGGATAGGTGAAGGAAGAATATGGAAAAATCTTACGAGAAGAAGAGATAGGACACATTCTGAGGCACCCAGGATTGGTTAATTTGGTAATGGAAGGAACAGTTGAAGGGAAGAATCGTAGGGGGAGACAAAGATTGGAATATGTGACGCAGATTTTTGAGGATGTGAGCTGCAAAAAATGTGTGGAAATGAAGAGATTGGCGCAAGATAGGCGAAAATGGAGGACCGCATCAAACCAGTCGGAACACTGACGACAAACAAACAAACAGTACACCTTAATGTTGAGTAAGGAGACTTATAGAATACTAATTGTTTATTATCAAATTCAATACTGATGACATATAGTTATATATAATAATGTTAAAAATAATTGCACTTTGCAGCAAGTTCAACAGTATAAAACTAATCTATATCATACAAGTACTTAACATATTAAAATGGACAATTAAAAACACAAAGTCATTAAATAACATCTCAACCAGCAGTCTTTCATAGTTAATTAATTGAGGAGAACGTTTTGTTGTACAAAGTTGTAACAAGTAATATACTCTCCATATAAGAATTAAAAACAACAAAAGCCAGCACAATTAATGTTAGTAAGGACAACACACTATGAAGTTTAAAAATATTACTGTCCAGGAATCTTACACAAAATGTTAAAAAAAATGGTCAGGAAGAACACGCAGTATTTCCAGTGTGTGAACAAAGTTACAAACCGCTGAGGACAAAATTTACAATACTTTAAATTAAATATATGCATTACTGCACTTCACATAAAATATTCCTATACCGACAAACATCATACCACCACAGAACACAACTAATTTCAAATGACATCTACTCAATTTCACAGACAGTATTTCCGTAGTCTTAGCAAGTTACCCTAAAGAGGAAGAAACAAATATACAATATATTAACAGGGAACTATTTGTACAAGACATTCACACCACAAATCACATAATTATCGGGAGCTGTCATCTACGAGTCGTTAAATGGCACGTTACTGCTGTGCCTCTTTGATTCATTGGGGTTTTCGGTGTGCCCCAGGAAGTTTGCACAGTCTTGATGAAGACCCCTGAGCTGCAACATTTTTCCGCAGAGGTTTCACGAGTGTTACTCGTGCCTATGACATCTTCTTCGTGCTACGTGGCAGTAAAATCTTTGAAGGTATTTTAGACAGGGTTCTAGCAGGGGTGTTACGCTCACGGAGGCAGTGACCTGCGACCACGGAGCTTCTGCATGTCTCTTGTTGCTTTAACACTTCCAGATGTTCCTATAACAAGTATCATTCAATTTAATACATCTACACCTACAATATGAGCATACTAGCAAAAGGCGGCAAGGACATTATGTAAGCAAACTTAGTATTAGTAGCATCAATATTCACAGTACACCAAACTCCTACTTAATAATGTAATAACATGCCTCATTATAATTATTTTTCTTGCAAAGAACCTGATGTTTGTACTTCTAACAAGATCTAGGTTGTCAAGATGGGGAAAGGGATGAAACTGCTCAGTATTATCATCATTGGGCTCTGCTGTTAGAAATACAGAAACATTAGGATCTATTACCAAAAAAATAATGTTTCAGGGGGATCTGTGACATAAAACAATTTTATACTAATTGACATACATTTTAAAACAATCACCAATATTTGTAGGGAAATGCTCGTCAGCCTTTATCACATGGGATTTAAACCTTCATTCTACACAGCTGCCAACCAGACCTTAATCCAAAGTTAAACTGTTTATAAGTATGCTACTGCAATACACAGACAGTTGGACCGTGTGTAGGATGTGAAGCACAGCCAATAGAGGTTAAGTATTACACACATTGTAAGAACTGAACAAAGTAGAGACACTTATTTATATCATCATATAATTATCACTAACATGACACAGCAAACACAGGTTGAAATCGCAGTTAACAACAAGAATAAAGACAGACGCTACGTTCCTCATAAAACATCGGTAATCACCTTCAAGATTACAAGGAGTCAAAAAAAGACCATGATATGAACTCTCCACACCGTATAAATTTTATGTAAAAATTGCATACAGTGAGAATTTTTAAAAACTGTCTATGGACCTCCAATTATTTAAAGAAACTAGTTCTGTTCATTTCACCCCATATAGCATATTCACCCACAATTACAGATAAACTGCTACACCTACAGTGAAACCTCGATGCATCATTTTCGGTGGGGGTGGGAAATAAAAACGATGAATACGGGAAAACGATAGATGCAGGAAAGCATTAAAAAAATTTAAAAAACTGAACGTTTCTCTTTCAAAGTTACTTCTTTTTACCAAAAAAGTCTTTGATGGACAACTGGTTTGTCGAAACTTCACGTTTTAGGCCAAACAGAGCCCTTTCCACGTTCAAAATGTTTTCCTCGTCACGTTCACTAATATTACGCGCATAAAAGAACGACTTCACTTTTGCCAATGCTTCGGCAAAACTCGGCACAGCTTTGGGCTCGCATTCGTCGTCTTCCTCTTCCTCACCACTCCCACCCCCTTCGCGGACAATAACAGGAAGAATGGAAATACTATTACTGCCGAACTCAACGAAACGTAGCTGTAGAAGACCCTGAACCGCTGGAAACGAGATGAACCAGAAGAATGAAAAGTGCCGCCCGCCTTTCCTTTGTACTTGTAATAAAAGCATTTGTGAAGAAATTCACACTGCTCATGCCATCTGGCGTCGCTGGAACGAAATATGAGTGCACCCTAATTAAATTCGTAAAATATCTGACAATGGGCACCGCCATTCACTCCAACTATCACCCCTCATTCCAAAAGAATGGTTGGGCGACATAACAGGTTACCGCTACTGTGTATTCCAAAAACATTGTGCGTCTTTCGGTATTAATTTATCTCAAAACCCAGCATTTTAATTTCTCAGAAACGATCATTGCGGGAAAATTGTGGGCCGGGACTAAAATTTTTGAACGATCGATGCGATAAAACGATAGTTCGAGGAACGATAGAAGCAGGAAAGCGTAACATTATTTTATCTGGGGTGTATCCGGGACCGAACAAAACGGACGATGCATCCGGGAACGATGGATAGACGTTTCACTGTACAACCATTATTTCTATCTGCCACCAGTAAACAGGAATAGTATCTGAAATTATAAACTAACCACATGCAAGAGCATCAGAAGTACAAGCAGTGGCACCATCAGAAGTTGGCAGTAGATTATTCTGAAAGCAGAAACACTGGTGCCAACAGGTCAGACAGAACAGGCAGGTTTATACATTCTGTGCCAAGCGAATAAAGACACTGATTTCCCAAATAATCATTTACCACAAACCTGGAAGTCTGTATACGTCGTCATATTCGAAGCTTCTGTATCATTATTTGTTCCTACTCGAGCAAAAATAATCCTAGGAACCTAAAAAATAAACAGTAACACAGTACAATGTGTGCCAAATTATTCAGTTTTAAAAAATATTCTGATCTGAATGTCACAAAAGTATAAGTACTTCATTACATGAATGCAGAAAACACATTTACATTTTGAGGTTTTAAGGATATCAAAGACAGAACACATGTCTCAAGACTAGAAGAAATCTTTGTAGTGTTTGAATCTGTTTATTACACATTTATTTTTTGTATTATTCACGGTGACTGCAAGATATCTGGTGATTAGAATACCTGCTTCAAGAAAATATCACACATTTTGTATCACCAGAATTGTGCTAGAACTCAACCTCAAACAATTTTTTATTTTAATAATCTGTATGAGGTGGATTGTTCTCAGCTGCAAATGTTCCGAAAATATACGACATGCAATTTTTAAGTCTGATATATTTAGTAACGTCTTGCGTTATGTCGAACGGTTATCAGCAGGCGCTTCCATTATCCAGATGGCAGCACTCTCTGAGAAACTCAAAAAGTTTGTCACCATCTGTCTCACAGATGATGTACTGGATGCAAATCAACAAAAAAATTTAAATAAACCCTGCTCTTCATGAAGTGTAACAACAAAGTTGGCCTAAATCTGCCTTGACAGCATCACACAAACCCACCACATCAAAAAAGCAGTACATAAGATTATTCACAAGTTCCTGCATTTACACACATATAACCTTAAGCAGCTTTGATTCTCGACTGCATCGACAGAGATGAGTTACGCCTACGTGTGCAAAGTGCTTGTTTCAGATGAGTCAACTTTCCACATTAGCAATCAAATTAATAAGTCCACGGTTAGCATCTGGTGTTCACAGCATCTACATGTGATCCAGGAAATGAAAAGGTACTGTCCCTAGAAAACAGTAGTAAAGGTGATGACCAGAAATAAAACAAGCATTGGGGGAGGGGGGGGGGGGGTGGAAAAATAAATAAATTAACATACCACAGTTTGCTGAATAGGACGAGCGATGGTCCCTAAGGTAGCAGTCCTTTCAATTCTGGCCACCTTCCGTAATTTATGTGAACCGAGGAGGAGGAGTTCCTGGTGCATTCTTACGTTTAGGAGCTCTTAATTGAGATCCCATTTTTGGATTCAATATCAAACAGCATCTCTTGCAAATTTCTGCAAAATAAAATAAAGAAATGACAGACATTATTTTTATATGTAATCAACTTCATGGCACAGGGTCATTTTCATGCAACTCACTGTTATTCATCCCACCAAAGATCAGCGTCATCATAAAACCTTACCACTGGGCCCTATCTTGAGCCACGTGACTTTTCATTTCTAACCGTACTTTCAAATCAACAATCAGAATCACTCCCATGATTAAAACATCTACTCTAAGCTGACACATATTCTTGGGCATCAACGATGAGTTCAGCCGTCAATCGGCTGTTCTTGATCGTCGAAACCGCCGCATCGTCTGCCGGACGCAGCTGAACCAGCCCATCGCAGCAGTTTCATAATCTCAATAGATTAAAACAATCAGTAAATCTAGATGTCAAGTCAGTTACTCACCTTTGCGTTCTTTTTTTCTTCTTTATGCTCTTTGTGCAATGCCCACCGACTATTAATTACATCTGAGACTGGTTGGCCATGTATCTTGAAAGGTTTCTTGTGTTGTTCCTCGTAAAGGCTGACATACTTCATAAGCTCCTTTTCAACCTTCGGCAAATCCTAACGAGAGGGAAGACGACCAAAATTCAGCAACATATCAACTTAATTCTCTGACGGAACCCCAAACCTTGCCACTGATAAATGATCATTTGTAGATCATGAAAAAAGACAAGTGCTCCACCTTCCTCGACCAACAGTGTGACGGATTCTAAGGAAGTGTTTGCAAGCGAAGCGAACTGAGGAAAAGTTTAACATCTCAGAAATGCACTGGCAGATGTGTACGTACAGATTCAAACCCCCAGGTCTATGAACTTCAAGCCACCATTTTTTTTAAATCAACATTTATACTTCAAAATTATTGGCCTCACTCAGAACTGATGTTAGAAATTACAAAATGTATTTATTTATTTAAGAGGCACTTTATCAGATTACCTTTTTGATTGCCTTCCTTTCTTTCTCTTCGACTAGCAGCAGGCCTCCACGGTTATGGAATAGCCGGTTTGGGTCATTTTCTCTATTTTCTAAATCCAACATCTTGTCCCAAAGTTCCTGGCGCTGGTAAGCCAATTCAAAAATCTCACTGAAAGCAAAAGCAGTAAGTTTTATAAATTAAAAAAATAAAAGCCTACTGCAAAAGTGACAATTTTAAATGTTCGTACTGATATTCTCCTATACTTCATGCAAGGAATTCGGTACCTATTGGAATTGCTAACACCTTGAATTCCAAACTGCATAAAAAGTCATACATTACAACTATTTGCTCACTCCAAAAATTTGATGATCACGAATCACTTACTTACTTTGCTCATAGTGAGCCTGAAACTTCTGGACTTCAAGTTCATGTAGTTCCAAGAGATCTTCAGTGAAACACTCGCAAGAATATGGTCGAAACTGCGCGCGCTCTTCTTCGCTAATCAAACACTTATCAAACCAGTGTTTGAGCTCTTCTCGAATCTTCTCGACGAAGCGTTTGATGTTCTGGCGTTTCAGTACTTCGCATCTCTTTACTTCATCCTTCAACTGTAATTATGAAAATGTTAAAACTGTATGAAGTGTTGGACACCTCTTACTTCATACAAACACAAGAACAATCAATATATACAATAAGATACAGTTAATGACTGTTTTGTTTGTGCTCCCGGAGGCACCTAACAGTTTTTCATAATGATGCTAGATCTCAAAACATTCTAGTTTACAGGAGCTGCTACCATTATGCAGCTTCTAGAAGTGCTTCTAATATGAGAGGTAAGAATGATAAAATAACAGGGATGCAGAAGAAACACAGAGGAAAGGACGTACAGACATGTAATGAATAAATGGAAGAAGAAAGGGGAAGATATTGTAACCGATCTCCCTTTTTTAATTTGTTCTTGGTTATTTTGTTGGGCGCCAGTGGACCTCTTGTGTCCACGAGAGATGGTTGCTCAGGGTAGCTCCAGCCGATAAAACACGCCGTCTGTACACTCAGGTTAGTGTAACAGCCGGACTCACGGTGATGCAGCGGACGCTCGGACTTATGACACAGTTGTAGGTTTTAACAAGCCCAGCTTTATTGTTATAAATTGGAATTAAACTGTACACAAATGTTCACACTGTCTATATAACTTACTAAATCACCCAAGTACACTTCTTCACCTCGCCTTTGCCGATGTATGCAGTCCCAATATATTTTATCAAATTTTTATAAATTTTGGTAGTTATAGAATTTGGTACAATATCCAATATATAGGCCGAATTGTGGCTGAGCAGTTTGCCACCGAATTACTTGATGTCCAAAAGGGAAGAGCCTAGAAGCATCTGCACACAGGACTAAAAAACCCTCAGCTCTCCAAAACCAGGGGTACCTGCAGCACATCCTTGCTTTTGATTGGATCCCCTAATTTTGAGACCCAAGCCTAAATTTTGTAACAAAGGGGTCTCAAAGGCCATCAGTCAACCTGGTTATTACAGGTAGTGCCATTAGACATTGCCCTACCTTAAGATTTAACAATAGGGCTTAGCTCTTAAGGGAAATGCTATACAAAGGAATTTCTGTAGTGTAGTGTCCTAGCATTCCTAGGCAATTGAACAAAAGAGGCCTTCCATTAAGGTAGCTTCTTTTGTCCTCACCCAGATGTGCTACAGGGGCATGTATAGAACATCATTTTATTTTCTTAAAGAACAGAAGTTACACATACAGCTTTCAAAGTAGCAGAAGAGTGGTCTCCATGAGTAGAGAGGAAGTTTTCTCTGTGCCTGTATTCTTCAGGGAGACGGTCCCAAAGTTGCGTGAGTTTTCCACGCAACTCAGCGACTTCAGCTTTTTTATCTTCCAGTTGTTGTTTTAACCTCATTTCATTTTCATAAGATGGTGGAAATGACATTTGAGGAGGATGGTTATGATCACTGCTGTCATCACGAAAAATTCCACTGTCTCTTCATCCCCTGAAACTGGGAATTTTAGCTCACTTCTGTATTCTTTAACACATGCTCTCAGCTTATATACAGAATCTCCCTGGAGGTAAAAAGATTTTGAGACAGGAAATAACACAAAAATGAGTGAAGTGTTTCCTTAAGAGGGAGCTGCAACCCCCCCCCCCCACCCCCCAGGGGTTCATTGAAACTTTTTCCATGGGGACTAACAGCCCAATTAAAAAAACACAGTCTTCCTTGAAAACAGAGTAGACCTAGATGGACAAACACAATAAAGTCTCTTATGCACAAAAACACACAATGAAGAATTACAAATTTTATACAACACTGGAAAGATGTCGAAATAATGAGATTGGATAGATTGCCCACAGCAGAGAAAAAGATAAGACCAACCAGCAGGAGGAAAATATTTAGGAAGGTCTAAAAACACATCTTGTATTGGCCTAATACTGGGTTAAAGAATATTTCTGCAGGTTTGAAAATTATTTAAAAAATTCTAATTCCCAAATCAAGAACTGCTTAAATTAACAAGTAGACAGTAAAGCTACATACGTTCAGTGCAGCCATATTCTCCCTAGTTGGTCTGAAGGCCGCATCCTTTCCACATACAAGTTACTTCACACAGGAGAAAGATGACAAACATCAGTTCAAATAAACTTGCACGCTCTGGCAATATAAGAGAGTGAAGCTGCACTCGACTGAGCATGCATCCTACCATCACACCGTCCGAAGGAAACAATACCAGCACAAGAGCTGCGCCATTTTCTCGTACGCAGGGACGCCAACGTCAGAGAAACAGCGAACACATCCCGCCACCGCCTGGAGCACGAGGGATATTCGATGATCATTATGTGCGCACCCTGACGACCTCTCCTTTCATCTGCCGACAATTCCTCTGAGGTACATGACCGTCAACGAACACTACACGACACTGCCGAACCAAATGCTGCCTGAAATACCACTCCACAGATTGTAAACTTATAAGCATCTGAAACTTACTTCTGTGACTACCATTAGTGACATCTTCTCACTTAATAATGGCAGGAACTAAAGTACTGAAAATGAAGGAGAAACTAGCCTACCAACGTCGCCTATAAGAAACCAACTACCAAACACTTCCATAACCTCAAAAATCTTAAAATAATTTACGAAACCAACCACACCCAATAAACTACAGCTCAATCAACTTAGCACGAAGCACTATGAAATTACTACTACTACTACTATGGCGTAACAGCCCAAAATCGAGCCCTAGCCTCCTCTATCTTCTTCCTCCAATCCTCTCTATCCAACGCTATCCTTCTCCAAGCTGCTGTTCCAAGGAGATTTCTGGAGTCAGTCGTCACTGCATCCAGCCATCTACCTTTAGGTCTTCCCACTGGCCTTCTCCCATATATTGTTCCTTCCAATATTTTTTTGGGTATCCTATACTCTTCCATCCTGTAAACATGTCCAGCCCATTCCAACCTTCTCAGTTTAATGTGAGTTACTATATCATCACTTTTATATAGTCTATATAGCTCATGATTGTAGCGTATCCTCCACTTCGAGTTTTCCTGAACTGGTCCAAAGATTCTTCTCAAAATCTTCCTCTCAAGTGCGCCCAGCATCATTTCTGTTTTCTTTGTCAGTGTCCAGAGCTCACTTGCATAGCAGAGGATACTCCTGATGATGGTCTTATGTATCCTTATTTTACTGCTTTTATGTACACAATTAGATTTCATAATCCTTTTTAACGCAAAATATATTTTATTTGCTGCTGTTATTCTACTTTGTACTTCAGTCAACTCATCATTATTACTTGTCAGGATTGTTCCAAGATATTTAAATTCTTGTACTTCTTGGAATATCTCCAATGTCATGTTAGGCTGGATCGTTATTCTTTGTCTATCTCTACTTTGTATCATCCATTTAGTCTTCCTTTCATTAACATGTAGCCCTACTTTAGCAGCTCCTAATTCCAGATCCTTATATATTCCTTCTAATGCTGGTAGCGTTCGACCCATTATATCGAGGTCATCGGCATATCCTACTATTTGGGCATTTTTATACAATAATGTGCTATTGAGATCCACCTTGGTTTGTTTAACAACCCAGTGCAGAGCAAGATTAAAGAGCATTGGTGCTAGACCATCCCCTTGTTTAAGTCCCGATCCAACTTCAAATAGGTCAGTCATACCGCCACAGATCTTAACCCGGGCCTTGGAGCCAGACATAGTCATTTTTACCAGTCGTATCATCTTTGAATGTATCCCTTGTTCCGCCATGATTTTATATAGTCCTTCTCTACTTATGCTATCATATGCCGTTCGAAAATCAATAAATAGATGATAGAGATTGAGATCAAATTCCCAAAATTTTTCAGCTATACCTTTCACAGTATAGATTTGATCTATTGTCGACCTTCCAGTGCGGAAGCCTGATTGGTATTCCCCTATAATTTTATTATAATCTTCCTCCAGTCTTTTCCGCAGTAAATAAGTAAATATTTTATAGACCGTACATAATAGGGTTATACCTCTATAGTTCTGGCAATTCAACCTGTCCCCTTTTTTATATATTGGACATATCAATCCGATTTTCCATTCTTCGGGTATTTGCTCTCTTTGCCATATCTGCTTCACGAGAGTATATATTATGTTTTCCAATGCTGTTCCACCCGATTTAATTAACTCTGCTGGTATATTATCTATGCCCGGGGCCTTACCTCTTTTTTTGGGCTTTTATGGCCAGGGACACATCCAGTCTATCTGGTGGCTCTAGTTCCATTTCCTCTACCTCAATGATGCTCCTTCCGGTCTCTTCCTTACTTGCCTCGGTGTTAAGTAGCTGTTGGAAATGTTCCTTCCATTTATTCAGGATCCCTTCCGTTGTACCAATAATTTCATCTCCAATTCTAATCAGGTTTGTTTTGGGGGCATAGCCTTTCCTATTATAGTTCACTTCTTTATAAGCTTGTTTAAGGTTGTTCTCTTTGAAGTTATTTTCCATTTCTTCCAAGCGTTTATTGTATACTGCTCTTTTTTTCCGTCTACATATATGATTCGCTATTCTATGTTTCTCCTGATACTCTTTGTATTTAATTCTTGTTGGGCGCCCCAGATATATTTTACGCGCTACATTCCTTTCCTCGAGACTTGCTGCACATTCATCATCATACCATTCATTCCTTGGTATCCTTTCCTCATATCCGATATTTTTTTCCGTTGCTCTCTTAATCACTGCTTTCAACTCTTCCCAACAAGTCTCGACTCCTTCCTCCATTTTATCTTTCCGGTCTTCAAATTCTCTTACAATGGATTGTTGGTAGTTAAATTTAATTTCTTGTTCTTCCAAAGCCACCACCTTTATTTTAGGAATTTTAGGAATTTTTTCCAAATTCTGTCTAGGTATCCTGGTTATCTTACACAGGTATCTTGCTCTAACGAGGTAGTGATCTGTATCTCCGTCAGCCCCTCTAAATGACCTCACATCTTGTATTCCCGAAGCTCTTCTCTTATCTATTAATACATGATCTATTTGATTAAACACTTGACCATTTGGTGACCTCCATGTCTGCTTATGTATGTTCTTATGTGCGAACTGTGTTGAACTTACTACCATATTCTTACTCTCAGCAAAGTCTATCAGTCTTCTCCCATTATCATTGGAGATATCATGTAAGCTGTTCCTCCCAATGATGCTTCTAAATTCCTCTTCCTTTCCTATCTTGGCGTTAAAGTCGCCTAAAATTATTTTAACATCATTCGATGGTAAGGCATCTAACACCCTTTCCAGTTTATGGTAGAATTCATCTTTCTCGTTCGGCTCTGTCTCTTCTGTTGGGGCATATATGTTAATCATTGCTACATTGTAGAATTTCATCTTAAGTCTCATCACACACATTCTCTCATTGATGGCTTGATAATCTAAAATGTTATTTTTAAATCTTGGTCCTACGATAAATGCTACTCCATATTCATGCCTACCTTCATTCTTCCCACTATATAGCACAGTGTGCTTCTTAACATCACTAATTCCACTCCCATGCCACCTGGTTTCTTGGACAGCTGTTACTGATATATTATATTTTTGTATTTGTGAGATAACTGATAGTAGGGCTCCAGTTTTATAAAGGGTTCTGACGTTCCAAGTACCAAATTCGAAAGCCATATTCCGTCGCCAAGGTCGTTGCCGTACATTCTTTTTCCCATTCATCCGAGGCTTCAATAGAGGCTTCTCAACATATATAATTTTTTTACAGATGTAGGGGTGTTGGCCCTACGATCCAACCCCCAACCTGGAGGACCAGGGTATTTCTCTTAGTCTGGTCCCTACCCTTGACCTGTCCGGCTTGGGAGACCCTACCGGTAGCAAAGCTACCGCCGGCATAGCTCTCGGGATTATCGGGACACCCAAGCCCCCCCACCACGCCAAGGTGGAAATACCTGCGGGGGAGACTATGAAACAAATAACCAAAATTTCGCCACTGGATGACCTACATCCTAGCGCACATTTATCACATAACCTCTCGGTCACCGGATTGTTACTGAACCCAGCAACCTTCGACACCCTGCTCAGATCGATACCAGACACAAATCTTGAATACCTGCACGTCTACCTATAAATCACTCAGTGAAATCGTCCACGTCCTTTCCAACACGAACTTATCCTCGTCACATTTCATGTTGACACTCAAGACATCACGCAAATTCAGCAGCGACATTTTCCCTGCTCGATAATTTCTCACAACTAAATTTGCAGGAGGGCGTAGACGACTCGCGAGCTGCGTCATTTGAAAAGTCCGACCAACATCACCTATAAGACACAAACTACCAAACATTTCCATAACCTAAATATCTTCCATCATTTATGAAAACAGGTGGGATTTTGTAAATTACAGCTCAATGAAGGAAGCACTATAAACGATTATTGCATATGTCGCCACTACACAGCCCCTCTGCCACCAGGTTTTACTTCACGAGCATCTATAACACACCCAATGACCAAGTCCCCTGGTAACCATACTTAAGAACACGAACTTACCTTCGTCAGACTTCATTTTGGCACATGCAGCAATCAACACTTAATACCTCCCGCTTTGACATCTCTTTACAGATTTACATAGAGAAAATACAAACTAAGTAATGCGTGGTCAGCACACTTTTAAAGTCCTCCTGGGTCAGAGAACCGACATCCACTATTATCAAAACTGTCCGGTATAGCTATGCCAGAGATCTTCATCACCGCATTTCCTAAATGAGTGAAACTGCAGAGCCCCCCCCCCCCCATCTGCTTCCAAACAGATTCAGAATGACTGACGTTTTGAAATTCTTCCTGTGGCATTAGTTTGAACTGAGAATGAAGCTGATAAAAGGAAATACCATATTCTTTCCAGGAAGAGGAATCACATCTTTGGTGACAAGCTGCGGCCAAAGCCAAGAGTACCTGCAACTTAGAGCCTTTCAAACATGACAAACTCTCTCTTTCCAAGATGTGTTGGCCACCACACTATGAAGCAGTCTCTTCGCAATGTGATTGCGGCAGACATTTTTACTATTTTACTACACTCCGTAGAACACCCTACACACATAACTAGACATCCACCCCTACAAAAATATCCACACCTTACACGGACACACACACCCATAACTAACTAACTAACTAGATGGCTTACCGAACCCGAAGGTTCATCACCGAATTAACCAAAGCCCTCCACCGGACCTTGTCCTGGGCCAACAAAATCCAGTTTCCTTCAACTCCTATCTCCCATAGATCCCGCCTGAGATTATCCTCCCATCTACGTCTAGGTCTCCCCAGCGGTCTCTTCCCTTCAGGTTTCCCAACCAGTACCCGGTGCACACCTCTTGTCCCATCCATGCGCGCTACATGTCCCGCCCATCTCACTCTTCTCGACTTAATCACCCTCACAATACTGGGGGAGCAGTACAGATTTTTAAGCTCGTCATTGTGCAGTTTTCTCCACGCCCCATCGTCTTCTCTCTTAGGCCCAAATATCCTCCTCAACACCCGATTCTCAAACACCTGCAATCTGTGTTCCTACCTCTGAGTGAGAGACCATGTTTCGCACCCATACAAAACAACAGGCAAGATTATTGTTTTGTATACTTTAATTTTCAGGTTCTTAGAAATCAGACGGGAAGACAAAATATTTTGGACTGAGAAGTAGCAAGCATTTCCGGAATTTAGTCTCCTCCTAACTTCCTCACAAGTATCGTTTTGATTTGTTATTGTTGTTCCCAAATATTTGAACTTTGTAACCCTTTAAAAGGACTTATTGGCTACCCTAAGATAATTTTGCCCGCCTGTCTTCTGATTACGAGATACTAACATGTACTTAGTTTTTTCTGAATTTACTTCCAGCCCCTACTTGTCTACCAGCCTCTAGTAAAACTTCTGCGTTCCTCTTTATTGTACTTATATCGTCCCCCAATAAATTAACATCATCAGCAAATGCCAATAGCTGATGTGTCCCATTCAATTGTAAACCCTCCTGCCTACCTTGGACCTTCCTGATGGCGTATTCTAGCGCAAAGTTAAAGAGCAAGGGAGACAAAGCATCTCCTTGTTTTAGACCGTTCTTGATGAGGAATGTCTCAGATACATACGAGGGTCGCTCATTAAGTAATGCCCCACATTTTTTTTCTCAGCCAATAATGAAGATAGAAAAGTGTACTTTTACATGCTTGAGATTTGATGTTTCCCGCGTTCGTGTACGGAGTTTCAAATGATTCCAACCGATAGCGGAGCTGTAGTGAACTGTTAAAATGGCGTCTGTGAACGACTCTCGTTACAAGCAACGAGCTGTAATTGAATTCCTTGTTGCTGAAAAAGAAACGGTGGTGAACATTCATAAACGTTTGTGTGCTGTGTATGGAAGCTGTGCAGTCGATAGGAGCACCGTTGGTCGCTGGGCTAAGAGAGTTAAAGCTTCAGGAAGTGAAGAAACCGAGCTCCGTGATCTGCCGCGCTCTGGGCGTCCTGCCACAGCCACTACTCCAGACATGTTGAACCGCGCGGATGCCATTATTCGTGAGGATCGGCGCATCACAACTCGACAATTGGCCCAACAGCTTTCAGTCAGCAATGGAAGTGTGATTGCAATTATCCAGGCTCTCGCATATTCGAAGGTGTGCGCAAGATGGGTTCCACGAAGTCTCACAGCAGACCACAGGATTCAAAGGAAAACGATTTCTTCTGAATTGTTGGAGCGTTTTGATGCTGAGGGAGAGGTCTTTCTGTCCCGGATCATTACAGGTGACGAAACCTGGATACACCACTTTGAGCCAGAGACAAAAAGGCAGTCAATGGAGTGGCATCATCCTCAATCACCGAGAAAGAAGAAATTCAAGACAACTCCCTCCGCCGGAAAAGTCATGATGACTGTCTTTTGGGACAGTGATGGGGTCATTCTTGTGGATGTGATGCCAAGAGGTGCGACCATCAATTCAGACGCGTACATCAGGACCCTGAAAACCCTCAAGAAGCGTTTTCGACGAGTTCGGCCTCACAAGCATCCAGCAGAAATTTTGCTCCTGCACGACAATGCACGCCCTCACACAAGTCTGAGAACCCGGGAAGAAATCACCAAATTGGGTTGGACGGTGCTACCCCATCCACCCTACAGTCCAGATCTGGCACCCTCCGACTTCCATCTCTTTGGGCCACTTAAAGATGCTATCCGCGGAACAAGATTTGAAGATGACGAGAGCGTGATTCAAGCATGGCTACGTGCACAGGACAAGAGCTGGTACCGGCAAGGCATGCATGCACTTGTTCCACGCTGGCGTAAAACCGTACAAGTTGATGGGGACTATGTGGAAAAATAGTATGTGTAAAGGAAACATTGATTTATATTGTCACTAAATTTGAGCCATCTTGAATAAATATGTTCTGAGGAAAAAAATGTGGGGCATTACTTAATGAGCGACCCTCGTATTTACCTACTCGAATTTTGCTACAGGTTTCATTTAAGCAGATTTGTATTAGACCCACTAGCTTCTTTGGTGCACCAAATTCAATAAGAATATTATATAGCACTTCTCTCTTCACAGAGTCATAGGCTTTTTTGAAATCTATAAATAACTGATGTACGGTCCCACCGAACTCCCATTTTTTCTCTAGTATCTGACGAATGCAAAAGATCTGATCAATCGTTGATCTGTTTCGTCTGAACCCACACTGATGATCCCCAATAATTTCATTCGCATATGGGGTTAATCTTGCCAAAAGAATGTTGGATAGAATTTTGTATGAGGTTGATAGCAGCGAAATTCCTCGGTAATTACCACACTCAGTCTTGTCCCCCTTCTTATGAATAGGAATAATTATGGATTCCTTCCATTGTTGTGGCATCTCTTCCTTATCCCAAATTAACTGAATAAGCTTATGGATCCTCATATGCAACCCTTTGCCACCTGCTTTAATTAATTCGGCCAGAATCTGATCAATTCCTGGAGATTTATAACTTTTCAACTTCCCAATGGCTAGTTCCACTTCATCTAAGCTAGGTTCTGGCACCAACAGTTCAGCTGTATGCATTTTAATCTGTCTAATATCACCAGTATCATGAACATTTAAGAGCTCGCTAAAGAAATTTTTCCACCTATTCACAATTTTTATTGGATCTGCAAGCAAATTGCCACTATCATCCTCTACCAAATTGGTCTGGGGTTGATATCCTTTCTTAAAGTTATTAATGCCTCTGTACAGGTCTCTGATGTTTTTTTCCCTTATTATTTGTCTCAAGTTCAGCAATTTTGCCCTTCAGGTATTCCCTTTTCTTAGTCCTAAAGGTTCTACTAGCCTCACGTCTCACGTTACATAGATTATTCGCATTTGTTTTGTTTGGGTTCTGCAACCATTGAAATTTTGTTTGCTTCCTTCGATCTATTAATTTTGAACATTCTTCATCAAACCATGGCTTATTTTGCTTTCTCCTGTAGTATCCTAGTTTCTCTTTTGCTGAAATGTTGATGCAGTTTCTGACATTTTCCCACTCCCTGTTGATGTCCACACTTTCATTATCCTCATTTGTCTCTAAAATTTGAAACCTATTCGAAATTTCAACTTGATATTGTTCCTTTGCCTCTCCCTCACTTAATTTTTTCAAATCAAATCTTTCTGTGTCAAAATTTTGTTTAGTTCGTCTGCTTACTGAAAGCCGCTCCCTCACTTTTGCTACCACCAGATAATGATCAGTGTCGCAATCTGCTCCTCTGAATGATCTCACATCAATTACATTTGTCTGCCTTCTCTTATCTACTAAAACATGATCTATTTGATTGTGTGTTCTGCCATCTGGAGAAGTCCAAGTGTATTTATGAACATCACGGTGTGGAAATTTTGTACTTTTTATAATTAAATCTTTTGACGTAGCAAAGGTTACTGCTCTAACACCGTTATCATTACTAAGTGCATGGAGACTCTCGCTGCCTATTGTGGGTTTGAAGATATCCTCCCTCCCAATTTTTGCATTGAAATCTCCTAGCAGAATTTTCATGTGATACTTGCCAAATGTATCAAATACTGATTCCAATTCTTTATAAAACCTATCCTTGATATCATCGCTTTTGTCTTCAGTTGGGGCATGAACATTAAGGACAATGATGTCGCACCAACGTCCTTCCAAAATTACGTAAGACAACCTGTCACTAACAAATTCTACTCTCTTAACTGCTGCCCTAATTCTGCTATGAACAAAAAAACCCGTCCCTAGCTGATGATTGTCATTCCCCTTTCCATAGAAAAATGTAAAATTGTCCACTGGGATCATGCCCTCCCCCTCCCATCGCACTTCCTGCACTGCCACTAAGTCTAACTTATAATTCCCTAATTCCCTACACACTGATTTCAGTGCCCCAGCCCTATAGAGGCTCCTAATGTTCCAAGTACCAAATCTCATGTCCTTTTTCAATTGCTGTGGTCGTGCCAAAGAGTCCGTCCTGATCCGAGGCTTGGTTGATTTTTTCGTAACACATATTTTTTTAAAGGTGAAAGGTTGTTAGCCCTACACCCAACCCCCAACCTGGAGGACCAGGGTATCACTCTTAGTCTAGCGCATCTCCTTAGACCTGTCCGGCTTGGGTAACCCTACCATGAGCCAAAGCTCCGGCCGGCATAGCCCTAAGGGTCATTTGAGCACGCAAGCCTCCTCACCCGGCAGATTGCCTTCGACAAGGTGGTGATACCTTCGAGGCATATTAATCTGGTTTATATAAACGAAGGAGGCGTGATTTGATATTTGATACTTCTTACTGTATCCGAATTGATCGAGTTTATTAATTTTGGCTTTGTTAATTTATTGAATCGGAAGAGAGAGGCGACACTCAGTGGCTTGAACGTCTTTCTTCCAGACTTTCCGTGTAGCGACGACGTGACGTAAAAGTTATTTATGAGACGAAATCTTAATTCCTTCCAGATTTGAGACGCATCGGATCGCCGTATTCGATTTAAAATTTGAAAACAATTACAGAATGCCATTGTTATTCTAGCCGCGCTTGTGTTGTTCTGCTTGCAGACCATGTTTCGCACGCACCCATACAAAACAACAGGCAGAATTATTGTTTTTGTATATTTTAAGAGATACTAGTGGATATTGCAACGTCGGAATGAGCCGCTGTTGGTACCGCGATGAGGGGTGCACCAGAGGTCAATTTTCCCTAAAAGGGAGAAGTCTTGTGCAGGCTAATTTTTCCTTTAAAGACTTTTCTACGTCAGCAGCCGTCACGTGACAATAAGGGCCTTGGACCTTTCGCTTTTTGATACAATGGTTAAGGGTTTGACCGGGATGTTCTTTTGTTAAATCTTATGTGGTACCGCCTGATTCGACTTCTAATGGTTAAGTGAAGTGTTTTCTTCGCGGTACGGTCTGGATTCGTAAATATTATGAAGACGAGCTTCGGAACAACTCCCCCCTTCCCTATTTCTTACCCCATCCCGTCTCCTAAATCCCTTGTCCTCACTATACTTATTCATACCAGAAGGACGAGCGGGCACTGCCTGGGAACCTTCGTAGCCCACAACCAACTTTATACCCCTCCCCCATTTATAACAGTAGTGCCTCTCACTTCTCCCCCACCAATTTCCTCTTTCTCTCTCTCTCTTCTTCGGCTTCAAAGGGTTAGCCAGCTGAATTTCGTAATGGTGAGGTGTAGTGTTTTCTTCGCGGTACGGACTGAATTCATAAATAATATTCAGACGATCTTCGGCTTCAAAGGGTTAAGGAGGCAGAGTTTCTCGCCATTGACTGTTGACCGAGGGGGGCCTAGAAATGGGCTTCTTTTTACAACTTGCTGTTCTGGATGGACGTTTTCAATGTAGCCGACAAGAAGTCTTTTATGATTTGGATCTCCTGTCACTGTCAGTGGAAGCAGAGGCTTTGTGTGCCATTTCGTTGTAAACTAAGGCACTTGAACCCTGGAAGGATGGTTTCATTGCAGATGCTATCAGAGTAGGTGCACCAGAAGCGACTTAGATCAAATGATACTTGAGATATTCGTTGTCTTTCCGAAGTAGCTGCACATGTAAGATTTGAGGTTTTCACAGCGGCGAGTATGTGTCCAGAAGTGTCGTTGACCTGACTAATCAAAACGAAGACTACACTTTCGATTAAGTAATACGCATGTAGCAGTCTCCACGTCATGTCCTGTAGACGGCGGCGTTTAGGAGAGCCATCTGGATTTGCTCACAGGAATCTTATTTCATTCAATACCAATTACATGATTATTTCTTTTGGTCAGTATGGTGATATTTATATAAATGATCATTCCTTAAAAACATTTTAAAGCTTTCCTATTCAGACACTTTAGGACGTCGTAATTAATTATCTGTCGCGCATGCGTATGCATTTTTGAGCTGCGTTGAAAAATCGCAGAGCGAGCTTTGTTTATTGCCTAGTTTCGTTCTTCTAGAAGAATAGGGGGAAGCCACATGACCGATATGGATTTACAGACTACCTGATCTGAAGTACGAGGTTTTATGTACGTGTCTGTTTCTTAGAACCCGCAAGTGTTCTGTTTAGCCTCGGCATCTCAGCCTGCCCCATTCAAGAACAGAACAGAATAGTGTAGTGTAAGTTTTCAAATTATGCAAGCCTTTATTTATATCACGAACAGCAACCGAGATAAGCATTTTTTTGAATCTAATTTTAGGTATATTTTGCGGTCTGTGTGTATACAAAATTTCGCGTGTTTCTTTGCACCGATTTTGGTATAAATTTCGTGATTCTTCGACGTTTCGTGGAATGCTTGCTTACTGCTAGCTTGCACTTCAGAATATTTGGTCTTCCCGTCGATTATATTAAATCTATTTTTGCCTGTTCTTCGTATCGGCGTGTAACGTGATCCCTGACGTGGTGGAAAGAGCTCATATTGAGGGCGCTGAGGGGAAAATGTAGCCCTGAGTGGGCTGGGGAAGCTGCATAATGAGAAGGTCCAAAATTTGAGATCTTCGCCGTATATTATTAGGAGCCGTCACTGTGGCCGCGCGGTCTGAGGCCTGGGCCTTGTGCCGCTGGGACCGTGGGTTCGAATCCCACTCAAGCCATGGATGTTGTGCTGTCCTGTGTACAGGAAGAGGACAGGTAGACGGGCCGATCCCTCGTCCAAGGAGTCCTACCTAAATATCCCATAGATCAAGCAAAACCTCCAAAGAGAGGGGAAAAGCAGACCCTGCCAAAGCTGGACAAATACTAAAGAGGAAAAAAGTTGTCAGTGGAACTAAGGTTCCGGAGAATTTGACGTAAATACGTCTATACGGAAAGGAAGTTTATATATTGGCTTTATTCTAAATATTTCCTTTATACATGCCTTACAATTGAGTAAAGTTTGATTAAGACTTTGCTTAATCAACTTGAATTAGTTACGCTTAAGATGGATCTGTGGTAGCTGAATGTAATGTAAGGTAATGTAATGAAATGTTTTATACGAGGGTCGCTCATTAAATAATGCCCCACATTTTTTTTCTCAGCCAATAATGAAGATAGAAAAGTGTACTTTTACATGCTTGAGATTTGATGTTTCTCGCGTTCGTGTACGGAGTTTCAAATGATTCCAACCGATGGCGGAGCTGTAGTGAACTGTTAAAATGGCGTCTGTGAACGACTCTCGTTACAAGCAACGAGCTGTAATTGAATTCTTTTTTGCTGAAAAAGAAACTGTGGTGAACATTCATAAACGTTTGTGTGCTGTGTATGGAAGCTGTGCAGTCGATAGGAGCACCGTTGGTCGCTGGGCTAAGAGAGTTAAAGCTTCAGGAAGTGAAGAAACCGAGCTCCATGATCTGCCGCGCTCTGGGCGTCCTGCCACAGCCACCACTCCAGACATGTTGAACCGCGCGGATGCCATTATTCGTGAGGATCGGCGCGTCACAACTCGACAATTGGCCCAACAGCTTTCAGTCAGCAATGGAAGTGTAATTGCAATTATCCGGGCTCTTGCATATTCGAAGGTGTGCGCAAGATGGGCTCCACGAAGTCTCACAGCAGACCGCAGGATTCAAAGGAAAACAATTTCTTCTGAATTGTTGGAAGCGTTTTGATGCTGAGGGATCATTACAGGTGACGAAACCTGGATACACCACTTTGAGCCGGAGACAAAAAGGCAGTCAATGGAGTGGATTCACCCTCAATCACCGAGAAAGAAGAAATTCAAGACAACTCCCTCCGCCGGAAAAGTCATGATGACTGTCTTTTGGGACAGTGATGGGTTCATTCTTGTGGATGTAATGCCAAGAGGTGCGAGACGCGTACATCGGGACCCTGAAACCCTCAAGAAGCGTTTCCGACGAGTTCGGCCTCACAAGCATCCAGCAGAAATTTTGCTCCTGCACGACAATGCACTCCCTCACACAAGTCCGAGAACCCGGGAAGAAATCACCAAATTGGGTTGGACGGTGCTGCCCCATCCACCCTCCGACTTTCATCTCTTTGGGCCACTCAAAGATGCTATCCGCGGAACAAGATTTGAAGATGACGAGAGCGTGATTCAAGCAGTGAGGACATGGCTACGTGCACAGGACAAGAGCTGGTACCGGCAAGGCATGCACGCACTTGTTCCACGATGGCGTAAAGCCGTACAAGTTGATGGGGACTATGTGGAAAAATAGTATGTGTGAGGGAAACATTGATTTATATTGTCACCAAATTTCAGCCATCTTGAATAAATATATTCTGAGGAAAAAAATGTGGGGCATTACTTAATGAGCGACCCTCGTAGGTAACGACAATGCCGAGTAAACAGATGACGTTTCCTAGGTAACATAACAATGCAGTTTCACTTTTTCGTGTAACGTATCCTAGGTAACAATAATATTGACTAAACAGGTGACGTTTGCAAGATAACAATAATGCCGAGTAAACAATTGACGTTTCCAAGGTAACATAACAATGCAGTTAGACTTTTTCGTTTCACTTTTTGCCGAATGGCACTGACCCGAAAATATAGACGTATTTACAACATATTATTAGGGTAATCAAATAAAGGAATGTGAGGTTGGTGGTTGGCTGGCAAACAGCATATCATTCACTCTGATAATTACGGTTATGAAGATGTGAGGGCGATATGACATACACTAGTGGTCCCCAACGCGGTGCCCGCGGGCGTCCGCGTTGATACGGAAAGAAGTTTTACTGAATAATGAAGGCCGTTCAACCATTAACATTATTAAATCAAAGCACAGATCTCGACTTACTGACGCCCATCTTGATGATTGTTTGCGAGCAGCAACATCATCCTACACTCCCAAATTTGAAAAAATGGCCGATGAAATGCAGCGCCAAACATCACACTAACTTCCCACTTGAGTAATAATAATTGTACTTTTAGACAGTACGTATTTTTGATTGCACAGTTTCTTGTATCATTTAACGTCGTGTTGTTTTGTGTATTATTTGGCGTCCATATCTTATTTGTCCAGAGAAAAGAAAATTTGGCTTTGTTAATTAGTTGGTGCCCGCCACGATCTCATTAACAGTCAAATGTTCCCATAGGCACAAAGAGGTTGGGGACCACTCACTTATGGTCTAAGTGGAAGAAATGTCTCGGTAAGCGCAAGATCTTGATTGAAAGGCCGGACATAATAATCAGGCGAGGGAGGTATTTAGTGAATACTACAACGCTTCGCAATGAAGGAAGACAAATATTCTACCTAGATGAAGGCGGGGTAGATAGCAATATGGTGCGTGTAACTGCAAGGCTGTCGGTGTGCTTAAAACCCGCGCTGAACGAGTGTGCTCCACACTTCCTAGCTCAGATGGATGTGGGTGGTTAACTTGTCGTTGCCGGGAGCTTCATACTCGAATAAAAGAATCTCTTGTAACTTAACAACTGGAATGCAGAATGACAAATGCATGGATGATGTAGCTAAGAGAGAAATCTCTGTCCATTACGCATGTGCAGTTAGGTCACTGAATGAACTGTCCTTGTATATACACTGCGAGGTGTACAGTCATGCACAAAACTACCCCATCCAACCGCTTGTCTGCAGGTTAGCCCAGCTTCAGAGACTAGCTAAAGGATCGGCATAAAAGATAGGTGAAAAGGAAAAGATTGACAGTGGAACCACGGTTTCCGGAGAATCTGACGTAAATACGGCTTTGTAATTGAATTATATTTAGGCAATGAATACAATGAAAGGAAGTTTATATATTGGCTTTATTCTAAATACTCCCTTTATACATGCTTTACAATTGAGTATCTCTGCATAGTATGACGGAACTGCGCAGACGCAGAAGTAGCGTGAGGTGCGATGCGCCTTTGTTCGTTTAAATAAATGTTTGTAGAATCTAAACCGTTCGTGATATGTAAAATCTGGAAACAGATTTGGAAAGCTCAAGTAAAGTAGCGAAGCGATCCCCCCCCCCCCCCCCCCCCCCGGTCAGCTGACTTGGTGATTCATGTGCGCAGAGCAGTTTACCTTAACACGTGTTGCAACAACTCTGGGCTTTGCCAGCCGTGGGATAAAATCTGGCTGAAAACTAAGTACCATGTATACAGACCCAACAAAGCAGAAGACCACCAACTTCAATTTAGCACGATGTAAATTTGAAAGCAGTAGTGAAATGAAACGGAAAGCAATTGTAAATGAAATGGTTTTAATCTGTGTATGTCTATTTAGACCGCTGCGAAATGAAGTTTGTAGTACAAGCACGTCGCCATCATGACTGTACAGTAGGGCCCCGCTTTTCGGCGCTCCGCTTTATGGCGATCCGCTAATACGGCGCTCAACAGCTGAGTTCTCTTTGTTATCGCGACTCTTAAAACTCTCAATTGAAGCTGATAAAAAAATAAACCACATACATACATTCAGTTATTCTTTTCCGGGTAACTTTTTCCGTACTTCGCCGGCCCTTAGTCCGTCCTGTTTAAACCATAGAACAGGGGTGATCAATCTTTTCCAATCATATAGCAACATTGAATATTTAAAGCTCGAGCGGATCAAATATATTATTATTTAAGCTTCTTTATTAAAAATCATCTTCACGCAATCGAAATAAGAGCCACAAGTTTACGATTGAGGAAAATGAAAATGTATTGGAACTTCGAAGATTTCTGTCTTCTGGGTTGTTGCGCCGTGTAGTATGGTCGATGAATCGCCCTGATGACGGAGGCAGTATGACCTCCGAAACGTTGGTTAACATCAACCAGACTACACAGCGCAGCAACCCAGAAGACAGAAATCTTCACACTCACCGCTGTGAGAACCTCACATCTTACATATTGGAAATTTGTTGTCATTTTTTTTTCAAGATGCTACTACTGTTCCAGACAGGTTCATATTAATCAGTAGTTTTCTTTACCAAAACCGGTCTGTGCTGATATATTTGGCACTGGATTTGCCTGAGTAATCTTTCATTGTGGGGTTTAATTTCTGTTGTTGCAGTTTTTAATCGTATTTCCCATTAGTGACTTGTGTCCTATTTTTGATTTGACATTGTTAGTGAGTATGTAGAACAATTGCTCACAGTAATAGTCACTGTGAAATACTGCCGATGTTGTTTTCTCGTATTAGGTAACAATATTTTCTGTCAACAGGGTGACACATAATATATATGCACATACATACCAGGGCGCGCCCAAGCGACGGTTTGAGCACCCCTGCCATAGAGTGAGGTGAACTTAATCTGGCTTAGGTTAGGTAGGGTTCACCGGGGGATGAACTTTCGTGTTCCATAAAGAGCTGGAAATGTCTTGACCAGATGAGCCTCAGTCATGTTCTTACGATGTCATCTGAACAGTGGAGTTGTCGAAAGGTAGTTAAAAATGTTTCAAAACTTGAAATGTGTGAAGTTGCTTTGAGATCGCTCCGTGTTTGCATTGCGGAGAATAATGCTTTTCTTTTGTGACTCGTTATTTTACAGTCGTGTTTAAACACGGGCAGTTCCCAGTCGCTGTAGGATGAGGCGGTTGCCTGTAATCGACCTCCGTTAGTTGCGTCGTAAAATGGGGGTGATGGTTCATTATACGGCGCGAGGAGGCTCAATGTCATCTCATGCAAAATTAAGTTCCGTCTGAACAGCTCCTGGAACTGTATTTATAATCAGAGTTACAAAAAAATAAACCCGCGCCTACACACTGCACACGTGATAGCTTGTCACGGCTTGAAGCTACTTCATAATTATAGATTAAAACGCCTCTTCAAAGAAATTAAACCAGCCCTGCCTTTGTGTAAGGTATACTTGGCGTTCTGTTTCTTGTAGTCTGATGCACTTACGTTCTGCTCTGTCCGGAGTATTTCTCCTTTCTTTAGTGCCGAGGTTAAGATGTGGGTGGGACATGTAACACGCTGCGAGTCGCGGCTTCCGAGGTAGCCAGACACATCAGAACCCTGATGATGGGGACAGAGTTGGTTCCCGAAACGTCGGTTTACTACGGTGACCACTTGACGCGGCTGATTGCCCGAGAAGATTTTATTGATTGTACTCGCCGCGAAAGTCTCAAATCCTATATGAAACCAAACCAGATTTGATGTATTGTTCGTGGACGAATTTGTAGATGCAAGTGGTCGAAAGTACTACCGGATAAACAATTCAGGCTATGTTAAACGTCGTCGTCAGTGAGGCGCCGTGTACCGCACCTCATGCTTCGAATGCATGAGAAGCATCCGTTGGTTGTTAAGTGTTAGGAGCCCCATAATCGGGCAATAGTTCGTTTCCTTTAATGAATTTGCCTCTCCAAGTGGCCTTCGTTTCAATTAGTATTAATTAACCGAAGTTCATGCGGCATTATTTTAAGACACTGCCTTTGATTCTAATTAGAGTCATTGTGCACCCGCAGTACTAACCACAGACAGTAGGCCTACTTTTGAAATCGGTCGAAATGAGTTTCATTCGAGCAGTGCTATTGGTTCAGCCTCTTTATAGCCTGAACTGCGTGCTGTGGCATTGAACGTTCACTGTCGTTTTCATTCATGGATTGTTATGAAGATGAAAATTGTAAATACTCTTTTTATTAAAACATAAAAATCTGTTTCTGCATTATTCATTGCGAAAGCCGTTTTGTCTGCACTTGTTTAACTGTGGATGGACTCTCATCCGCACTTGTTCCAGAATTCAGCCCAGCACTGCCATGAAACATTCTTGTATTGATAACGTGTGGTATCTCTAGTTGGTGTGTGTCAAAGTGGCATATGTTACTTTCCGAAGGAGGAATGTTTTTGGCGTGTTCTGGTAGTGCCCACTTTGGCATTAAATTGTATAATCATGAACGTTTCAGTCATGTAGATACATGCAAACGCCGGTATTGTTTTGTGAAGATTTAGGTTAGAGTTTGCGTTTGGAGTCCGTGATAAAACAGGTTTGGGTGGTGTTAAAATCACGGGCGTTATCGTGTCTTGCCCCCCCCCCCCCCCCACCGCTTTTGATATGTTGACGTGTATGTAACATGGAAGTGTTTCTGATTAGATTCAGCGATCGGTTGTAAGGTAACTCACAGAGGATAGGTCCTACCGACCTCTCTGTATTGTGTGTGAAATGGGTAGTCAGCGAGTGCTTTCGTTGCTTTAATCTTGTTCATCGCCGTGCTGTGTTTGTGTGGCTTTGATTGATGCGTCCAAAGAGACGGACAGGCCATGCATGCAAGGATGACTCAGTTGACTTGTTCAAACCAGTTTGGACAAGGAACATCGCGGGGACTGATCTTGGGCCTGGAGGCTGGCAGAATCTGCTGAGGCTGCTCGTAGTTTTCCTCAGTCCCTCCGGCATAATGCTGGGGTTGTGGTTTAAATCGGGTCACAACCGCGTTCCATAACCCCGCAAGTGAGCACTGTTAGAGCATTGTAACTTGCTGATTCGTTGCCAAAGGATCGATCGACAAGCCATGTTTGAATACAGAACTTCTCAGGACCCTGGCACAAATCCATAAATATTAGAAAGGCTGCTGAACTCTGACACGGACAGAATCAGTTGGCCTCGTAGCAAGCTCGTATCCAACCGGACGGTCATACTAAATATTCCTCCTTTCTCAGCCTTCGGCTGTAGCAACGTTTTAACAGATTTCAGAAGCCTATCCTCCCGTTTGGTCGCAGTTCAGAATCAGGCAAGCGAATGTTTGTAGCCGACAAGCAGGAAGGAGTTCACGAAGAGTGCATTCCGAAGGCTTATAAAAGTTTATGTCATACCACAGTGCTGCGTTTGTTGCAACACCGTTTCAACATTTCACTGTCTATTACAATTGTAGTTCGCGAACGCAACGTTCTGGAACAATGCTAATTGTTCAGCGTTCAAACAGTGCGCAGATCTACTGAAGTAAACTGCGGAAAATTACTTGCTTCCTATTTCCGTCAAGACCAGCTTAATAAAGAGCTGAATATGGTGCAATTACGGCAAGAACCCCACCCCGCACAGACACTGAGGCGATCAGCGTTCTTATTCCACCCAGTTAACACATTTCGAAACACAGGCACCGGCTGCTTCAACAATGGGACACGATAATCAGCGTCCTGCATTTGCCCAACAACAATGGACAAATATTTCAATAACAACAAAGACAAAGCTCTTTTTGAGAATCTGACAATGTTATCAAAGCATTGTTGCTTTCTATCTCCTACCTAACCTAACCTATAACAAACTCCTCGAGAAACTCAAGGCTGACAAAGAAATTCCCCGCTGTTCGTGGTGCCAGAACGTTCCCTACCGTGTTCAATAAACCACACTGCCAGATTAATCCACTCCACACTCTCCCGCCCATTTCCCTGAGACTCATTTTAATATTATCTTTCAATCCAGAGTAGTCTCTTCCGTTCATTTTTCGGTACTCTCATTCGTACTATGTACCCTGCCCATCCCATCCTCCTTTATATCATTATCGCAGCAATATTTGGTGAAGACTAAAAAAACAAGTGATGGTTGTTTCGTCGTTTCTGCAAAATCTGAATTTCTTCACAATATTATTCATTAGCTACCTTTAAATCATGATTTCGTCTTGTAGTATGACGACGAGACATGAAAATACGACGTTTCCTCTGTGTTTAATTCTGGACGAACATCCTTACTGGTATTTCGTAGGGCTTCTGTGTTTCTGTTTGTGATATTTATGTCCTCGCCCAGTAAGAGAAGCCGTACTCGAAAAATGGTTAAGACCGGATGCTTTCGAAATCCTGCCACAAAAGCTTCACATTCTGGCTACAGAATGGCAAACAACCAAAACCAGAAAACGACGACATGGAATGTTAACGATCTGCGTAAGCCCTACTCCAAAATTCCAGAAGTGACCACGGGTTACAGGAAGCTTGCCTGTGGCATCGCCCTGAATCGTCGGTCAGTTTCTACCAGACTACGCGGCAGACTCCAAACCTGCCATCGTGAGAACCTGAAAACTCACATTTTCAAAGCCTGGTCACCCGGACTGCAGAGGAACATACGCCGACTTTAAAATGATTGAATGTGTTGTGAAGAGAATGAGGGCAAGTTTGATGGTGGCTACCGTTGTTACCGACCAAGATCTTGGCAGCGGCACATGCCGTCAATTAATAATAGATGCTACCGCCAGATCGATCGTCTTATAGTAATTTTACAATCACTGGAGGTAGGTAGCAGCACAATACAGTAAACGGGACAACACACGCCGCCTATCTGCCTACATAACTAACACCCTGGTAGTAGAACCTTCAAGTCCAATAACGTAGCACCAAAGCCTGTCACCGGCCACGATCCTGAGCCAACTCCATCCATTTGCCGTCCTCACAGCCCACCTACCATCTACTTCTTGGTCTGCCCAGTGGTTGTTTTTAAAAAGAATTCACCACCAAAATTCTGTATACACCCCTTGCGTGCTCCATGTCCAGCCCATCAGAACCTCCTAGATTTCACTATTCTGGGTGACCTGTACAATTCATGCAGCTCCTCGCTAAGTAATATTCTAAATTGCCCACTTATTTCTTCCTCCTGGGTCCAAATATCATCCTGAGCATTCTGGCTTCAAACACTTGTAATCTACGTTTTTCCTTCGAGGTAAGAGTCCATGTTTCACAACCATACAAGACAACAGGCAAAATTATTATTTTATAAATCCTGATCTTTAGTGTTTAGGATAATAAACAAGATGACAACAGTTTTTGAATTGAATAAAAACAAGCGGTCCCCGAATGTGTTCTACTCTTAATTTCATCATGGACCTGATTTCTACTGCGGACCCAAAATTGAACAAAGCTATAAGAATTTATGTTATGTCTCACTTCTATGCCACTAATTTTTTTAAAATTCTCTTGAGGTGTGTACTCCATATCATACAGATAGAGAATGGGCTCACAGCCCTTTGCCTGTAGCTAAGACATAAAAATTTGACACCCCTCTTCTACAGAAGTACCAGTGGTACTCACATCAATGGAAGCAGACCAGAAGTCTGCCCTGACTGCCCCTTTTGCCTTGAATTTCAGATACTGTGGAAATGTTAAATGTTGACTAGAATATAATTTAGGTACATTCCAACAGATCAGTCATAGGCCTAAGACAAGAGTGTAAAACATATCACAGCACAAATACAATAATTGTTTCTAATATAAATACAAATTATATAGTTATAACAGTAATTTACAGTCAGCTGTAGCATTATTACAAAAATAAATACACAAGAAAGCATAACCACTATTGTTTACTTTATTTATAGTAACTGAGAATTTTTGGTTGAGATAAATTCCTCTGCGGAGTAGGAGTGAGATAGGAGACACTATCTGTATTAGAGACAAGTACTGTAAGTTGTGCTATGACATCTTCTATATCCTCGGCTTGGGCCCATGGAGGATGTGTGAAATGTAAATAAATTCTATTCATAATAACTGTGCTGTGTTAAATTGAAGAAAGACTGTATTCGAGCTGTAGCAAAATTTAAATGGAGGCGGTTATAACATCACATACAGCCACAAACCCCAGAACATTTTAAAGTCACTTACCCTTGAATCATTTCAACGACGCAGAGGAGTTCCCAAGTATTAGAACTTTCTCTGAAGTGTCGTATAGAGGCGTTTGCACACGATAGTCCCATGTTGAGTGAACAGTCTTTCGTTTCGTTTCTGTTTCCACACATCCACTTTAAAAATTAAATACTGTATTCGTATTCATCTCTCTTCATGAAATACTGAATACGATTACTTGTTAAGATAGGTTTAATACGATCATATATCGGAGTTATAATAACTGCACTGCGTTAGAGTACGTGAAGACAGTATTATGAGCTTATACAAATTTTAAATGTCGGCTGCTATAATCTCACAGAGTAACAAACCCGTCAGCAGCAAATGATCACCGTGGTTCGGCAACAGGTGAGACAAAGAATATATTAAATGATGTATGACCTAAATGAGTTAAGCCGGACGTCACGGCCAGTGTTTGGTTTAGATAGATCACGTATTCTTGTAGGTAAACCAAATTCTTTTCGTTTCGAAAATTTTGCCATCACGAAACTGAGGGTTAATTTATTGTACACTTTCAAGCAGGCATTAAAACGACTTACGGAGGTCTAAGGGCGGCCGCACACCAACTGCGTCAAGACATGAGACAAAAGACGCAGTCTTGCTTCATTCGTGATTCAGACTCGAGTCCGCACACCTAAGTAGCACGTATCTGCGTCTTATCACATCTTCTCTAGTTGATGACATGACGTCGTCCAGTGAGGAAGATATTTTATTGTACATGTGGCTTAAATTACGTAAAAGATGGAAAAGGAAGTGGATTCATGACTTTAATGAGTCGTGTGCTCAGCATGGTGCGTATGTTTTAGCGCGCGACTTGTTAAACGATCCGGTGAAATTCCAGTCTTATTATCGAATGTCCCCCAGAATCCTGTAAGGAACTTCTTCGGAGAGTTTCTCAACCGTCTGCACTATTTTAATATTTGTTTACTCTTCACTCATGTCGATAACGTACACTGTGCTGTTCCTTGAGTACAGATGTCTCAGTCTTGACGCACAGAAAAGGAACATGCCGAGTCTTGCTCAACGTGTCTGCAGCATGAAGCTGACGTCAGTATCATGACTCAGACCGGTGTGCGGCGGTTTACATAATCTCATTCGTTTCAACTGTGCTCCTTTCTTTGCGTCATGTCGCAAACATCGTGTCTTGACGCTAATCAATCACATGAGTTTCATTATTAGAAGCCAATTTACAACAATCCTAACTTGTAAATCAGGCCTTTCCACAGAAAATTAAGCTAATGTTAAAAACTTACATTTGCCCTTAAAAGCACTGAAAATATAAGTAGCGTTCATAAATCACCCACTCAACTGTTGCCATGTAGTATGCATTAATGTAAATCTCTTTTTATTTTTATCTTCAATTCAAATTCTTTGAAATTAATAAATACATACTTCCATGATAAAAATAAAGAAATTTTCATGTAACTGAGCAACATCTGATTTCTATTACATGAAAATTTGTATGTGATCTTCAAACAGACATTTTCATCATCCCAATTTAGCCAAAAACTATTTAATTTATTATTAAAATTCAAAATTTTTTGTGTAATGGTTATTAATATAATTTGACACTCTAAATTAATATATAGCATGCACAAAGCCAATTAAAGTATAACAATCTATTGCCAAAACTTTGAAACTTACAATCCATCACTGGAACCTGAAATCCTAACTTCTAAGAATTCATATTATGGACACACAAAAAAGAAATCTATCCTGCTATGCTGGGGCTCTTCTGTCGTATTTTTAGTCTTCCCCGGTATTTTCAGGCATATTTAGGACAAAGCCTTGAAATCAACTACTATTTCTTCTGTGTAGATATTTCCTAATTAACCTCATAAAATTTTTACCAAAGTCACTTGAGGCCACACAATCTAAGCAGATGATGGAGATTAATAACCTACGTGATTAAAATCAAAATCTGAACACTTAAAAATGATTTAATATTTACTACAATAAAACAAGTATGTCTTGTATGCTAATATAGGAAGTTAAATAAATGACAAAAGCTTCCAAAATCATATTACTCAATAATAAAATCAGACTTGAAACAGATCTATTATTTATAATATGTCTGAGGTATTTAAGACTGCAATATATTAACACAGCACATAAACACAAGGTATGGTATAAATATCACAATTCTCTCACAAGGCACAACCAACTTGAACCTCATTAAGTTCAGTTAACTGTCAGTAACCTCACCCAGAACCTTTATTATTCGGAGAGGCACTTCATTTCTGGAAACCAAAGTGTTGTGAACGCCCACAAGCAAGAATGAACGATATAAGTTTACAATGTAACATCATTTCCACTCTGCTACGTGAACAAAATGGTCTCATTTAAATGAAATATTACTTGGACAAAATTAACTTGGTATGTGCATGAGTGCTTTATCCTCCAAATTATTTTTCCCAAGGCCAACATGGTCTACTCAGACAGCGATATTTCTTTTCATTAAAACAAAAGAAAATAAAAAGAAGTTATGAGGTCACTGTTCTCAGAATGGCTAGACATTTCCTTTCTATGGTATGGCTCAAATAATTCTTCAGTGGGACATGTCACCTCAATTTATTCAAACCAAAGTTTTCTATATGGACAGCCTGCAAGTCACAGCCAACCTTAAGAGAAGTTAGTTTGACCCACAGCATCCAGAAACCTCTGATTCTAGTATTTTAATGCTCAAACAAATCCAGATATTTTTCCTTATATTAAAAAACTTAGAGATTTATGCTCAATTCAAGAAATGTAGGCTGCCTAGCACTAAAAAATAATTTGGTTCAAAACATTTGTTTGATTGGTCTTAAAAACAGAATTCATACTTCTTTAAAGCTACCGTCTTGACATTAATTCTTGCAAAATTTATTTGCCCACTATATTACTATTTTTTTGTAGCTGCATGAACATTAAAAGTGATTTATTCTTGTTTATAAAAATGGTGTTACATGTAACCACCGCATTCTACTGCAATAATTTTAAAACTGTTTGTATAATGCCACATCTTTGTTCACCAGCACCAACTTATGAAAATGGAAGACCCATGTATAATTCATCAACTGAAATACACAGATATAATGCAAGCTTTTTTCCGTAAAAGGTAAGACAGATAAAAAAATACTTTTCTTTGAAAGAAAACAAATTATGTTCTGGGGAAGGTACCCATGTTCACAATTTAAAAAATAAATACTAATTTTGGTACACAAACAAAAGGAACAACAGTAAGCCAATGGGTTAAGAGCCACATGTGTCAGCTTTATGAAGACACCTCATTTATGTATTTACTTTATACCAGACTGAAGCAGATGAGATGTAAATAAATTCCATGTTATGGAATATAAATTATGTCTGACCTTTTTTCATTATACTAACTGCAACTAGAGACTATACTAACTAACTAACTAACTAGATGGCTTACCGAACCCGAAGGTTCATCACCGAGTTAACCAAAGCCCTCCACCGGACCCTGTCCTGGGCCAACAAAATCCAGTTTCCTTCAACTCCTATCTCCCATAGATCCCGCCTGAGATTATCCTCCCATCTACGTCTAGGTCTCCCCAGCGGTCTCTTCCCTTCAGGTTTCCCAACCAGTACCCGGTGCACACCTCTTGTCCCATCCATGCGCACTACATGTCCCGCCCATCTCACTCTTCTCGACTTAATCACCCTCACAATACTGGGGGAGCAGTACAGATTTTTAAGCTCGTCATTGTGCAGTTTTCTCCACGCCCCATCGTCTTCCCTCTTAGGCCCAAATATCCTCCTCAACACCCGATTCTCAAACACCTGCAATCTGTGTTCCTCCCTCTGAGTGAGAGACCATGTTTCGCACCCATACAAAACAACAGGCAAGATTATTGTTTTGTATACTTTAATTTTCAGGTTCTTAGAAATCAGACGGGAAGACAAAATATTTTGGACTGAGAAGTAGCAAGCATTTCCGGAATTTAGTCTCCTCCTAACTTCCTCACAAGTATCGTTTTGATTTGTTATTGTTGTTCCCAAATATTTGAACTTTGTAACCCTTTCAAAGGATTTATTAGCCACCCTAAGATAATTTTGCCCGCCTGTCTTCTGATTACGAGATACTAACATGTACTTAGTTTTTTCTGAATTTACTTCCAGCCCCTACTTGTCTACCAGCCTCTAGTAAAACTTCTGCGTTCCTCTTTATTGTACTTATATCGTCCCCCAATAAATTAACATCATCAGCATATGCCAATAGCTGATGTGTCCCATTCAATTGTAAACCCTCCTGCCTACCTTGGACCTTCCTGATGGCGTATTCTAGCGCAAAGTTAAAGAGCAAGGGAGACAAAGCATCTCCTTGTTTTAGACCGTTCTTGATGAGGAATGTCTCAGATACATATTTACCTACTCGAATTTTGCTACAGGTTTCATTTAAGCACATTTTTATTAGACCCACTAGCTTCTTTGGTATACCAAATTCAATAAGAATATTATATAGCACTTCTCTCTTCACAGAGTCATAGGCTTTTTTGAAATCTATAAATAACTGATGTACGGTCCCACCGAACTCCCATTTTTTCTCTAGTATCTGACGAATGCAAAAGATCTGATCAATCGTTGATCTGTTTCGTCTGAACCCACACTGATGATCCCCAATAATTTCATTCGCATATGGGGTTAATCTTGCCAAAAGAATGTTGGATAGAATTTTGTATGAGGTTGATAGCAGCGAAATTCCTCGGTAATTACCACACTCAGTCTTGTCCCCCTTCTTATGAATAGGAATAATTATGGATTCCTTCCATTGTTGTGGCATCTCTTCCTTATCCCAAATTAACTGAATAAGCTTATGGATCCTCATATGCAACCCTTTGCCACCTGCTTTAATTAATTCGGCCAGAATCTGATCAATTCCTGGAGATTTATAACTTTTCAACTTCCCAATGGCTAGTTCCACTTCATCTAAGCTAGGTTCTGGCACCAACAGTTCAGCTGTATGCATTTTAATCTGTCTAATATCACCAGTATCATGAACATTTAAGAGCTCGCTAAAGAAATTTTTCCACCTATTCACAATTTTTATTGGATCTGCAAGCAAATTGCCACTATCATCCTCTACCAAATTGGTCTGGGGTTGATATCCTTTCTTAAAGTTATTAATGCCTCTGTACAGGTCTCTGATGTTTTTTTCCCTTATTATTTGTCTCAAGTTCAGCAATTTTGCCCTTCAGGTATTCCCTTTTCTTAGTCCTAAAGGTTCTACTAGCCTCACGTCTCACGTTACATAAATTATTCGCATTTGTTTTGTTTGGGTTCTGCAAACATTGAAATTTTGTTTGCTTCCTTCGATCTATTAATTTTGAACATTCTTCATCAAACCACGGTTTATTTTGCTTTCTCCTGTAGTATCCTAGTTTCTCTTTTGCTGAAATGTTGATGCAGTTTCTGACATTTTCCCACTCCCTGTTGATGTCCACACTTTCATTATCCTCATTTGTCTCTAAAATTTGAAACCTATTCGAAATTTCAACTTGATATTGTTCCTTTGCCTCTCCCTCACTTAATTTTTTCAAATCAAATCTTTCTGTGTCAAAATTTTGTTTAGTTCGTCTGCTTACTGAAAGCCGCTCCCTCACTTTTGCTACCACCAGATAATGATCAGTGTCGCAATCTGCTCCTCTGAATGATCTCACATCAATTACATTTGTCTGCCTTCTCTTATCTACTAAAACATGATCTATTTGATTGTGTGTTCTGCCATCTGGAGAAGTCCAAGTGTATTTATGAACATCACGGTGTGGAAATTTTGTACTTTTTATAATTAAATCTTTTGACGTAGCAAAGGTTACTGCTCTAACACCGTTATCATTACTAAGTGCATGGAGACTCTCGCTGCCTATTGTGGGTTTGAAGATATCCTCCCTCCCAATTTTTGCATTGAAATCTCCTAGCAGAATTTTCATGTGATACTTGCCAAATGTATCAAATACTGATTCCAATTCTTCATAAAAGCTATCCTTGATATCATCGCTTTTGTCTTCAGTTGGGGCATGAACATTAAGGACAATGATGTCGCACCAACGTCCTTCCAAAATTACGTAAGACAACCTGTCACTAACAAATTCTACTCTCTTAACTGCTGCCCTAATTCTGCTATGAACAAAAAAACCCGTCCCTAGCTGATGATTGTCATTCCCCTTTCCATAGAAAAATGTAAAATTGTCCACTGGGATCGTGCCCTCCCCCTCCCATCGCACTTCCTGCACTGCCACTAAGTCTAACTTATAATTCCCTAATTCCCTACACACTGATTTCAGTGCCCCAGCCCTATAGAGGCTCCTAATGTTCCAAGTACCAAATCTCATGTCCTTTTTCAATTGCTGTGGTCGTGCCAAAGAGTCCGTCCTGATCCGAGGCTTGGTTGATTTTTTCGTAACACATATTTTTTTAAAGGTGAAAGGTTGTTAGCCCTACACCCAACCCCCAACCTGGAGGACCAGAGTATCACTCTTAGTCTAGCGCATCTATACAAATAATATAAAGTATTGTTATGGACTTCTGCATATGAATTATCAGCATTCTATACAAATAAAATTATTTTATTAGTAATTCTATAATATAGATGCTAAAATTTAAAAATAACAATTAAAACGGTATGTTACAGTTATTAAAATCATCTAAAAGAGAATATTTGTGTTTTAGTTACAAAATTAATATAATCCAAATCACACAACCTTGCAGTTGTTTCTAACTTTTAAAATTTTTCAGAAGGTAACAGTGGAACATAATGAGTATTAATGTGGTCCCAAAAAATCTTTTGTTCACAACACATCACAATGGACTTCTTGGTTTCTTGCATGCAGCAACAATGTGAGATCAGTATGAGACAAGTCACCTCATGAAATGCTGCACACACGATGATGCTGTGATGTTGACTGTAAGGCGATGGACACCAGATTAGTCTCTGAAAGTTAGCAGGGTTTCAGATGTCATCACCGGCATCCGGAGATATGTCATCGTGGCTGCAAAGCTTCCAGAAACGGATGGCACAATTACTGAAAGGAAAACACGCTGTTATGTTTGTACAAAATTTACATCAGTAATGAGATTCTCAACCTGGTTAGAAACATACATGTTAAGCATTCATTATCTGTCTTAGTAATAGCATCAATTCAATCTCATCTTTAAATACACTTCACCACACTCTCCTAATCAATAGGCATTATTACACAACTGTGAAACTCACAAAAATAACTATAAGAAATACATAATTATAAGTTATTATGTGCTCTTTGCATGAAGTGCATAGGGAGAACACATTATGGGTTGACTCTGTCTGTCTGCCCATCCAGTCGATTCTACCACAGAACCATTGGATGGATTGGGATGAAATTTGATGTGGAGGTTGTGCTATTCTGTATGACCTCAAAATCATATTTTTGAATATTCTACGAGCATCAGTGATAACAGAATGATGGAAGTCATGAGGTAGACAATGAGATGCTGTAGCCTGGCGGACAAAGTAGAAATTATTGAACAAATTTAATTCCTCTAAATGCATGTTGCAGAGAACACACGAGGATATTGTGTATTCCGGTACGGAATACACTTTCCTCAGTTGTGTGCACATTACGAGAATGTGAACTGCAAGTTGATTCAGTTGAAGAATACTTAACAAATCTTATACTACTTGCCGACAAATTACTAGATTACCTGAATTAAATGCTATATATATTTTTAAAATTGGCATATTTTTGAAGCTCAAGTCACAGATCTTAAGGATGGCAGGCACACATATTTTCTTATAATGAACAGTTTCCTTTCCAGGGGTGGGGGGGTGGTTTGAGTATGTAACACAAATTCAACTGAGAAACTAGACTCACATGGGTTTTCACCTTATTTTCAAGTAAAAATTTCACATTCAAAGATTAATAATATATAACTTAAAACACACTTGATAAATTTACACCCTTTTAATTGTTTCATTGTAAACATATACACAAACAACAATGATGGAACCAAAAATATTAGTATATAAAAGATGCAAGTAAATACACAGCACTCACATGCCCATGAACTGCAGGAACACAAAATTAAAAATAAGACAAAATGACACAACACTGCACTAATTCTAAAAGCTATTTTGGTCCTTGAGTTATTATCTTAAATGCATCCTGAGTTGCCATTATAAAAGCAGTAATAGTGTTTAATTCTTGTTAAGTGATATATGTGGTAATATTTATATCATCTCTATGTGGATTTTATGAAAAATTGTAAGTCTTACATTATTGCCAACAATTTCATTATTTCCTATGCATAAAGCTTAACTTTTTACATGTAACACAAATGGCTATACCAGTCTTAAAAGAAAACAAAGCAAGACTGCTTAACCATCAATTCTATACACTTGAAGAATATTATCTAAAAATATGGTAACATAAATAAAACCAAAGAAGCTACATAAAAAGCCAGCATTGGAAAACGTTTCCCTGTTTTATTGCACTGTCTTCTATAGATAGTGTATCTTCATAACAATTGTACTACAATTTGGGCAAACCTATCTCATATCTCAGTAACCAGATGCCACATGTGCCACTTCTCTTATGAGATTACTGATTCTACACATGGCATATAAGATAGTAACATGAAATAAAACTCTTGTATCAGTACAACATAAATAATAGCAAAATACAACTGTTACATGAACAACACAAGTTAAACAACAGAAAAGTCCCAGACTTCGGTACTTCCACTGTGGCCTTGGTATTCGAGCACATCAAAACAAAAGCAAAACTGAGGTAAAGCTATACAGAACTGTTACCTGTTATTAATGCTAATTGTTCCTTGGCCTGTCATGTACAGCTTGTTCCACTGACGAAAAGATGCAAATGCATTCTGCTGACAGACAATGAACTGCCCAACTATGCATGCTCTGTGCTAAGTTTCATTTGAAAAATGCAAGTCCCTTACCTTGTCAAAGGAACTAATACCCTCCTTACCAAGACGTCCATCCCAACCACAGATCAGTATGTCTACACACAGTTCACATAATGAGACATGAGACTGTCATTGCAGCAAATATGTCCATGGTTCCATGGTGGACTTCTAGGTTAGATAACAAACTTCCCCAACGATAAGCTCCTCTAAACTGTTGATACTACCTCCACGTACACATGGTATCGTACACCAGAACACCACGATGGACAAAGTTTACTGTAATTGTTCTTTCAAGAACTTACTCTGAGCTACAAATGTCTTTCAAATTCAGTACACTGTAGGGTAACTAGTGCATGATAATGGCAATAAGGACATTTTCACCAATTTAACTGGCAGGAAATATTAAACTATAATTTCACTTTTGGAGCATGGGACAGCGCATCTAGACTCACAGTTGTCTTACATATTCTCAGAGCCTGTCTGGCATATCGATATATTCATAGGGCCCGGAGACAAATGAAAATTACATTTATACCACAGCCTGGGAAAACAAGTTTCAAAGAGATTAATGCTTATCACCAAATCAATCCAGCACATTTCTCATTCAAGACAATGGAGAAAGAAGCAGAAAAGCCATTTTAGCAAAACTGTATTGAGGGATGAACCCATACATTAAAACCAGCCTGCCCTTACCGAGCTCGTAAATCTATTAAAACTGCACTGCAAAATGTAGTAACACAATGTGGAACACAAGAGAATAACTAGAAGCCTTCCTTCTTATCAACTGGCAAGTGGAAGGTTCCACAGGCCTCTAGGACAGACCAGAACTTATATGCACTTATAAAAGGCGAGCGTAGTTGAGGGACAGGGTATATTTGTTGTAAGAACAACAACCTAAGTGTGAGGTGCAACGTGAATCAAATAGCTACCAGAAACAGACAAAGACAGAAGAACGATGTGAGGTATGTAAATACGAGCAGTGGTCAAGAGAACAAATGTGATTTAGAGACCGACAAACTGAAAGACATGAAAAGTAACTACTGGAGAACGATAATTTCGAGTGATATTCCTTCAGTTGCTTTGAATGCAGTCAAGAAGAAGTTCGTATTAATTACAATTGAGTGTTTAATAAATCCATCTTTGTAAAGAACAAGCAAGAAATTGAGACTCATTACAATGCAAGCACATTTGTTGTGCAGATGGCAACGGTATTTTAATTTATAATATTACAAAAGGATGTCTCACCTTAAAATCAGACAAATACTGTGCCCTCATTTCCATAAAGAGACCTTATTTACAGTTGGAGAAGCTGGCAGGCATAACCACAATATATGCAGGGCACTTCTGACAAGATCTGCATGCTTTTGGCATGGTTATTCTTAAAGAACTGTACATATTTAAACCAAAATAATGTATATCTGTTGAAACTGGTAAAAGATAATCTATACCTCAATGCCCCAGGCACATACTGCATTCCATGTACATGTGGTAAGTTTACATTGCAGAGATGGACTGAGCCACTGAGACACGGTGCAAGAACCATGCAAAGGACATGTCTGTACCAACTGGACAACAGCACGGAGGCTATGGATTGTAACAATTTCAAGGGCACCATTGTATTAGCTACATGGATTCCTTTGTGAAGGAGGCCATCAAGACATGGTCACGCTCCAATGATTTAAACAGACATCAAATTCACTCAAAGTCAATCATGGAATACAGCTACTGACCATTTAAGAGAAGTAGAGGGAAGAAGCAATGGCACCAATCATCCGAAATTGTACAGATTAAGAAACAGAGATTACGAGATGACTGAGTTCCAAACTCCTGTCACTGTATCGCTGCTGTAGTACTCTAAGATAAGGACAAGGACACTGGGCTCTAAGAGCTGTAAGTACAAATACAATAGGCCATCATATCAACCCTGATAATAGAAGAATAGGAAGCCTCTAAAACATTGGATATTAATCACATTCTCACATGCCTGATCTCCTAAGAAGACTTCATCGCATTCAGCTGCCATGAAAGCTGTTAAAATTATAAAATTAAACATATTTGTGGCTTTGTTTTATAGTAACATTATGGTTATACTTTACACCTATGACACCCATTGTAACAGAATGCTAAATTACTTTACTTAGAGGTGACACTTATAGCAGATATTAAAATATGAATACACTGATAACAAGCCCTTCTTTTCTCCAATGTAGAATTTTCTATGGCAAATTTTGTGCTTCACGTACTCAGTGTAGTCATGATTAAAAGCAACTCTAAAGATTCAACAAACTGCATAACAAGTATAAATTAGTAAAGCCAACATGAACGACAGCAACACAGATGCAGATCTGCAAGAAAAATGAAAATTTGAAAACATGCACAAAAATATTACACAGATTTAAAATGAAACCAATCACCTGGCACAAGATGCTGGCCTCTCAGCTGTCGGCTGTTTCTCAAGGAAATGGACGTGCCATATGGAAGGATCACATGATACGGACAAACAAGATTTAAAATAGCTTCCTCGGTGTTATGTATGTTAAGATATCAGATCTATGAGATGCTATGAGAACATATGTATCGTCTAAATTTCTACGTCATACCAACTCATACAGACACTGTTCAATAATTGGCTGAAGGACAAGACAAATGCGTGACTTCAGACCTATATGGTGGCAATAGTTCAGGAACTGATGGTTCTGCACCAAAAAACTTGATGTTTTCAAATAAAGTGGTGGAAAACCAAAAACATTGTTATCTGCCAGCAGGAAAACAAGCAAATGTTCTTAACAAGTACACACTGATAGCTCATAATTCCAATTTCCCTTCATGACTCAGAAACAATGGAGAATCTTCTGATCAATATGGTATGATACTGACAGCACATCTGAACTGGATAATGATTTCAAATCACATTTCTGATGGACTTGAGATGCGTTTTCCTTTATCACCAGCAGAATGCCTGCAGTGTTACAGAGGGAAAACTTAACATGTGTTTGAATTTATCAGGTTTTCTTACCCACAAGCTTATCACAGGCCTGCTCATCTGACGGGCATTGTTAATTTCAAAACAAAAATCTGTTATCCTTAAATATCTGCATTTGTAGTGTTATCTATAACAATAAGTTTCAAAGATATTTGTAAAGATTTTGCCCATTTCTTCTGTATGAATATAAATAATAATTGGAACTGTTCTTCCTCCTCTTGTTAGTTGTGCGAAAATCTTCTTAAATTCTGAATTGTACAAACAGTAGCAAACTGCCAGATAGAGTAATTACATATTCATGCAACAGTTTTATTTCATATTAATTACTAGAATCTTTAAGAGAGAAGATTACATCTGACAAGAACTTATATTTAAAATCCCTAAATGATGAGCTTAAAAAAATATTCTTGAGAATGGAATTATAACGTATCTTCCTCGTCTTCTACAGAGGACCACATCATGACAAAGTCTCAAAAAAGAACTTCTTCATAAACATTTGGTGTATTTCCTGTGAGTGCCACACATATAAGCCTTTTGCATAACTTGAAGAACTTCATGACCAGAACAAGAAAACAAAATACAGACACAAGATATTCAATACATTAATATGAATTATGAGCTCTTGCAGGCCATACTGAAACTGGACATAGGTCAGGTTTTGCAAGGCCATGGTTTAATGCACAAAGTGAAAATTATGCAGTGTCATAAATGCAAATAACAGAATATTGGCCAATGGGAATATTATATTGCATAACAACCTATGTACCATCAAAGCTGATGGAAATTAAGATTTTTTGTGTTGAACAGTAATATAATTTATTGCAGCATTATCTTTGCAAATTGCACCTAAATTACATTAATTTGTAACATTACTTTATAAACTAAACTAAATGTGAAAACATCTCATTGGCAGCAAGCTGAAATATCCTGCATCACGCTCTTGACACAAAAAACCAACCACGTTAACTTCAGACTTCTGCCATAGGCAAGTTTTTTTCTACATCTCACAAATGGTGCAGCGAAAACAGATGATGCACCATCAATGGAGGAATGATTTCCAGTTCAGTTCTGTACCACCTGACAATCTTCATTGGCTTTGGGAGTGGGTAACAGGAAGCAAAGCGAAGTAAAAACTCTTCTGCCATGCCTGCTGAACCATGATGATGTACACAAGATACAAATTAGGCACTGTCACCGACATCCGTTGATTCAAGAAACTTATGACTGAATTGGCCAGTTATCTTTATAGCTAAAGTGACCCGGATTTTAACATTTAACAATGGAGTCTGTGCTGTCTTCTTAGCAACTTCATCTCTGCTGTTTTACAAAATTTTGGCTCTGGACTGGTCAGACACTAAGATTTAAGTATATATGATATGTCAGAGAGAGAGAGCGAGAGAGCACAAGTGAAATTGTGCAAATCCAAATGTATGTGCTAGTATTCAGCTGTGCCAAGATGTTCATTTCCTTTAAGTTCCTTCACAAAAAAATGTAATTTTAAAATATCAAATCCAGGTATGTTGAATTTCATGGATGACAGCCACACGGAAAACTACTTATTATTCGGTATTTTAATTATTATAGCATGAGATTTCAATTTTTACACATGTATTACAAATAGTTATTGGTTAAAAACACCGACGTGAAATGCAAAAATAATCCTACATAAACACACACAATGACTTGAAAGTGTGACCATAACAATAATCTTCAAATCAGCATGCCTTCTGGTGCAATAACATTCAAACGTCATGACAGAGTATTTATTAATGCTTCGAAACAACAGATAAGCATTTATGTGGGAAAGATCAAAGCAGAAGGAAAAGGGGTCCCTCAGAGCAGGACTGACAATAATGCAATATGTATAATGAAAAGAATAGTTGCATACCAAATTTTAAATAATATTTGAAACTTAATGTCTTTTGCGTAAATATTTCAATAAGAAATCAAGAAAGGAAGGAAACAATTTATCACAGCGGCTTCTATTCTGTGCAATAATCTACCTGGTTGCTACATAACAATGAAAACATCGGAATATTCTAGTGTTTAAAGTAAGATGGTGCCCATATTGGGGGGGGGGGACTCAGAATGATTATTTTTCTCATTACTTACAGGTATTAAACAGAGAAAGAGAGGATCAAAGATTAGTAATGGATGATCAATGACTGAGCAGTTCACCATAAGCCAGAATTTAATTTTTAGCATGAAAGTAACGTGAGGATTTCTTATTTTAAAAGGGGAGAGTAAAGTAGTGGGTGCTTATTTCGCGACAGGGAACGAGGTAAGGGTTCTGATTCTTCGTTGTGTGATGAGACATTTGCCTCTTATACAACTTTCTGGAGACTGAGTGACCGGCTGTGTGCATCTCAGCCTGCAAAGACGCAGCTTCCAAAACATTGAGGTTTAATCACTTATCAAAACAGATGGTCACTTGAGAAGATAATTTCTGTATCAGTCATAGAAATTTCATATTTTACACCTTCCTCCCATTTCCCACCTGAAAATCTTAAGGTCAGAACACTCATAACAACTTTTGTGTATATTCTGGACACGTTATAACAAATCAATGCAGACAGAACTTTCTTTAAGGTATTACATTTTCTATTCTGGTTTTCAATGAGTGTGTATCTAAACAAATTATAATACAGGCCTTCCAAGTTATAACAATCCTCTGGAGACCCAAGAAAGGAACCAACAAAAAAATAGGTCTCTATAATAACTTCAATTATGAACTTTATTACCTAATTTTACAACGTGATTTCATTCTGTACACTGACATATTCCAAACTTTTCAATTGCAAAGGATAAGCTTGGACTACATTAGCAAGCTGACTGTAAGGGGCACGTGTCTACATTCATTTAGCATGAAAATCCTAATTTTGGGGTTCTGACATGTGACCCTACACAAAAATAAAACAGGTCAGTCCAAGTCCCTCTGAAGAAATTCACAGCATTGTGACAATTTCAGTAATTCCAATCTCCACTACCACTCACTATGATCTGTCCAAAATTAAAACATGGCTATAACAAGGTTTTGAGTCATTATCAGTGTTGCATATAATAAGGCTAACCAGCATTATCACGTTGATTACAAACTTCAATATCGTAACATCAAAGACTACTATAGAGACAACCATCTTTTAGTATGCAGCTAGAAACACCCATAAAAAGTTGAGAGTTCATCATCTACAACATAAAAATCAACATGAAATAAAGCATTCCTGCTCAGCTACACAGTAGAATTTAAAACTAACAAGAAATTAAGATGGAATCCACCAATTCAACTGGAAAAGAAGGTAATTTCGCACCAGTGACAAGGTTTTAATTTTACTCACATGGACCCTGGCTTGCCCAAGAGGTTGCCCTGCACAAGATTCATGTTGCGTCGACCAAGACGGGGAGAGATTGATTCCTATCGGTCATACACTTTGCGTGCTGCCACTGGTGATGGTTTCAGCTGATCTGGCCTACTGGCTACTAGTGTTCTGCTGAAATGACACAAGGTTATAGTATTTCAACTTTCATCAAAAATTACTGAATGAAGCACAAGAATCATTCCTTCCAACTCTAAACTTTGGAAAAAAACCCTACAAGTCAAATATGTGTGTGTAGCCCAAGCACAACACCAACATCAGGTAACAACTGAACATGTTGCTGCAGAACTCGTACCGCAAAGAAAGGGAGCTATCTATATCTTCACTTTCAGCTATACCATGTAGCTATTCACATAACAAGTACTAAGGAAGTAAACAGCTGTTTAAATAAAAATGCATAAAATTGGTCAATACCACATGGAAATATTAAAGATTTATCATGGTAATGTCCAAGGCTAACACGCGTAGACACACTGCAAGCAATCAAAATTACCAAACTCTCTCTCTCTTAGAGTAGTTAGAAGGTTAGTGTGTGTATAATTTCAGAAGGTTCCAAAAAAGTATATTTCCTAAAATACACATATTTAATTCAAGACATGGAAAATTTGATATGTAATAGGACTGATAATACCACAAATATTGAAATTTTGGAGACAGTAAAGACAGGACATTTCAGGTATTGGCTAGGAAAAAATTAACAGTACTGCTGACTTCACACCAAACACACATCTCAGCCTAATAACAACAAAAATATGGTTAACATACATGCTCCAGACTAATGCTGCTGTCTTGTTCACATGACTCTTATTTAATGACAAAGAATGTTGAATTCTTCATTTTATGAAAATGGATGGATAATTCCCAAATTAAACAGGCAATGGAAGGCTGTCTGTACATCCAAATTTAACTTTTACTAAGCTGGAAGTGGTGAAAAATATAAGAAACTTGAAAGTTGGCATAAATGTCTTTTCAATGGCAGCAAGGAAGAGCAAGAGGGGTCCGACTGCATATTTAAAGGATGCTAGGAAGAGGGACACACAGCCTTCTTTGAGGAACACAACCTGATAGTGAATGGGCAGGCATATGGTTTGGAGAACCCATTGCAACATTCATATAAGAACAGAAGATGTGCTGGGAGACTCCATATGACTCTAAGTCTCAAGGGGAGGAAGCCGTCTTCTTGTCTATCTCACGAGAGGGCCCAGAGGACGTCACTGGTAATGATACCTAAACCTGGGCATTTGAGTTATGTTCAGGCAAAATATTTTCATCATATCAGTTTCAAGCTTTTCCTCTTGAAAACAATGAAAGGGCTCATGGATAGATATATAAAATACAGAGCCTTGGTGGAATAACCATTGTGCTCCCAACAACATGCATACCACACCGGCAGGTCCGTAGAGACAGCTCTTCAGTCTTCTTTACAAGACTGAGAGGGCACTCAAGGGTGGGCTTAGCACTCTGGAAATATTTCTGGACAGAGGGTCCATTTGACAATACCACATTTCAATGTACAAGGTAAGTAAACAGCAGGGGGTGGACTGGGCTGTAATAAAATGGACGCTTGGAAGCTAGAAAACTGTGACAGCCCGAATGAGTTATTGGTTGAGGGTGTCTGTAGGGGAGGGGTTCGTCCTCACTAATGTGCACCCTGGTGAGGGATGGACATCTTGCATGGCTCAAGAGGGAGGGTCAGTGCACAAGGCTGCACTGATGACCTGGCCTTGTTGATAACTGGGAAATTTGCAAGTACTGTCTCAGAGCTCATGCAAAGGGTTAAGACATTAACATTCTACCAAAAGGCATGCATTTCTTTGTCTGCCAACATCTGAACCAGATTTAACTGGAGGAAAACACATTTCTGAAGCAAACAGGGACTTGTGACAAGGGTGCAACACCCTGTATTATGAAGACTGATATTTTAGCTGCAATTTATATCACAAAAATATTAGAATAAGCTAAAGATTCACATACTTGAGAGCACCTGGTGCACTGGGCACCCTCACAATGCCACCAGCTAATGGCGGTGGCATCAAATTTGAGTCTGTCATCTCCTCTCGAATGGCTGTGGTGCCAAGTAATTCTGTGCAAGTCAGCCGGTCCTGGTTGGTGGTTAATGAAATAATGGGATACAGCAGTTCCTCTGGTAATGCCGTTAAGCGTCGAATCTTGTGCGGTATTGTAACACTCATTCGTTGCGCATTATCATTAGAGCTGCGGACACAAAAAACATTAAACAATATTATGTACAACTGAAAGTGACTTAGGCAAAGTCACTTAACATTACATTATGACATATCAGAAGGATATACATAACTTGTAACAAACAGGCCTAAGAATACACCAACAATGTCTACTGATACTCGATGGGGAAACCAAAAAAAGTTTAAAATAAACTTTAGTGTGCGCTTCACCTTTACCTTTTCAAATTATTTGCTGCTTGGAGCACAGATTAGCTTTTTTAAAGTTAACTGTGAAATAGTACATATATATATATATATATATATATATATATATATATATATATATATATATATATATATAACTATACACATCAAAAAATCACTTGGAGAGACAATAATGGAATTAAATACAAATCATAAAATAAATAATCTTGCTGCTATCATGAGCTACTAATAAAGCATTAAAGGCTATTTCATATTATCTGAGACAAAAGAATAAATTATTTACCAAGAGTTATTTTTGAATGTGGAATATTTTCCTTGTATTCATCACTTTTTGGTGTTTCTCACACTTCAGTGTAAAACGAAGAACACCTTATAGGAACATGCACATCTGTCTGATCTTTCAACTAACCCCATGCAAGGCTAACCGCCCCTCCCCCCACCAAAGTATCCACAAGGGGTGAAGTGAACCCAGGGGCTTGTACTTATATCTCCCTGGGGGTTCCACCCTGGGGTTTGTCCCAGCAGGGCTCTTTCCCAATTGGCCTTCATCCCATTAAAGTTTGGCCACCCTTTAGGGATTTTCCTCCCCTCGAGCATTACCTCACTAGCTTTCCCACCATATTTACTCCTTATGGCTTGGATCCCAATTTTTTAAATATCTTTTCAAACACTTCAATTAAGTACAGCATACTGCAGGTGAGAGGATGTAGTTAATGGAATAGTGAATTTTATATTACTTCTGGATTACTGGGAGATGATAAGCACAGATAAAAAAGCAAAAACTTCCAACTCTTAGGTAGAATCTGAACCCACATCCAAATAACATGGAGATATAATTGCATAACCTTCATTAATCCCTTTTCCATTTGAGAAAAAAGTTGCCTCTGTCTCAACAAGAAATGTTGTTTTGTTCATACAATACCACAGACACAACAAAGGTTTCACATGTAAGACTTGAGGTTCTCACAGCGGTGAGTATGAAGATATCCGTCTTCTGGGTTATTGCGCTGTGTAGTCTGGTCGATGCTAACCAACGTTTCAGAGGTCATACTGCCTCCGTCATCAGGGCAATAACCCAGAAGATGGATATCTTCAAGGTTTCACATGCTTCTAATAAAATAAAACATAGCAGATTTCTCTAAATAATCATTATTCAAATCTTTGCTTAGATTCTGTGTTCTTCTATCTTGGAAGGCAAGGAGATGGAGCCCTGAAGACAGGAACAGTTTGTTTCTCTGAAATGAAACTTCCAGAACAGATTCTGAAGGAGGGACAGTATCTCAGAAGGTGACTGTAATATTATTTTCATGTGCCAATTTAAAGATGAAGTCCATGCAAAACTTTAATACTGTATAAGAAATTGCTTACGTGTCTGTAGGAGAGTTAGACCTTGAAGACTTTGCAGAACTATCTGATGATAATACTGCAATGTTGTCATTATCAGCACGCTCATTCAACAGATGCTCCAGTAGCTGCTGCTGTGTGCTATTCTCCTGTTTGAGCTGGCAACATGCAGACAAAAACCAGTGTTAGAGGAACAGAAAATTATAAAAACCTTCATGACAGATACAACTTAAGATCACATATCTGAGCTCAAACCAGTTCTTTTAAAAAATTTTAGAACACAACTTGAAAATGGTTACATAAACAATAGAAGTACAATTTCACGCTCTAATGGCAGCAGGTACAAAGACGACCGCCTTCTGGGTTGTAGCGCTGTGTAGCGTGGTAGAAGTTTACCAATGTCTCTGATGTATTTGCTGCCTGTATCATCAGGATGATCAGGAAGCTGTAATCTGGCCCTGCTGTTGGCTACCTCGCCATCGTCAATGCTCACCCACGTCCCCGCTGGTCTGGCCGAGGTTCTGCCTTCACTGACTGGTTCCTACACCTCAAACCCAATCTCACATGCAGCTTACTCACTGCCCTGATGATGGAGACAGTAAGTACCCACCTTCACTTCTCACATTGGAAGCACCAATGCTCATGAACACCATAAAGTGTACAAGGTAGCACATAAAATGATACCTGATTAAAACATTAAATAAAAGCTGTAATATCCATATAACTGTACATATAAACACACAAACAGATTCATCCTTTATGGATCATATGCTCAGTATGACCAACATTCTATTATGTATCCTCCAAAACATGTATGGCTACATTTGACAATACAAATCCTCCATAATTTCGCCACACATCTGAATGTCCACAGCCCTGCATTGCATTATCAAAGCTGTTCTTTCAAACAGTTTTTCCTTAAGGTAACTCCAAAAGAAAAAGTCAAAGGGGTGTATATCCAGGCTACTGGGTGGCCACTTCTGTCCACATACATGGCAAGCAGGATGTCCATGGGAAATCACATGTGGACTGAAAGTGTCTTGTGTGAAGTCCAAGACAACATTTGCTGTGTGTGTGTGTGTGGTGTAGACCCATCTAGCTTTAATCATTGTGTACTCAATGGCAAACCAGTTTTGATAAGATGGAGCACAAAACTGTTGTGCAGTATAAACGTTAAAGAAATTCTCCTTAAAATCTTTCTTCTATCTAAAACCATATTTATTTATTCTTATAGTCATCCATGTACTTGGATGATATGCTGCATGTCTGGAGATAAAAAATAATATTCCAATCACATTTATATTTAGATGAACACTGATACTCTACTCTTCCTTTTTGACTGCTGTGAACTTCATTGCTCTCTGCTATAATGACCACAGCCGACACACTACTGAACACAGTAATAATTCACTGCATTCTATACGATGCATTTCAAAATTCACAAGTAAATTGGAAAATATACATGTATCAAAACCACGGCTGGTGGATGTAACAAGCATGACGAAGTAAATACGACTGGTAATAAATGTATCAACTTTCCTTACCCACAGCTTGACATCATGCTAAGACTTGTCTGTCCAGCTCGTACGACCTTTGTTTGACTTCGTGCCAAGTGTTCTTTCTGGGTGCTATTAGTATCTCTATAGCAGTACTTAAATTAAAAGAACTTGGAAATCCGAAGTTAAAGCGTCTTTTAATATATTTATTCTGCTAACAACAGAATAATTAATCGTCCACCCAGTGTGCCACGTAAAGAGTTAAAAGTTAATACACTACCTCGTTTGGCTTGGCTTCCATCTCTTTGACAGCAAGTTCTTTCTGTGCAGCCAAGAAACTTTGGTTGATAGCCATGTTACACAGTTTCTCAATCAGGTATCTTGAGTCCATCTCTGTCAGGCCTTGTACCAAGCTTGCTACATCCAGAGTATCCAAGTTCTCCTGCAAGTTTCATGTCAGTATGAACACAATCGTAACAGCTATAAAACCACGTTGAACAGAATGTGTGGTCACAGATCTGGAAAGATGCAAATCTTCCTTCCTCCAGAAATGTAACTTCATATTCTGAAAACGTGGCACTAGGGTAAACAGTACATGAGGAAATAATTCATATCAATATAAACATTTACTAAGAAAGAATAAAGATCTTACAATCAGAGAAACAGTGACTGAAGGAAAGAAAGGAATCGTTTTTCACATGCCCACGTTACAGTTATAGCAGTTACAGTCACTGGACTAACATGTCCATCCATGTGATAAATACACACACATACATATATATGCACACATTCACACATACATAAGTATATGTGTGCATTCTCTCATTTTAACACAAAAAAAAGATTCAAACAAAATGTATATCATGTTTAATAGGCTATACACTAAGCAGTGAAGTACTAATTATGACAGTGGTCACCATTTTTAATAGTTATTAACTGTAACCTTTGTTCAAAGATAAAATTTTCAATTTAAATATGTACTGATGCATCTGTCTCTCATAGTTTATGTGGTGACATCTCAGTAACAGTTCATCAAAAATGAATGTGTTGTGTAAACGTCTCAAATCTGGCAGTAATTCTAGATTAAAAATAATTCTATTTAAAAAAGAGATGGTATCCTTGATAACTTCATAACAACGATTCCATAATCAATATTTTATTGGTTAATGTATACCCCATTAGACACTGTGTACATTTTAATGTTATTGTTTTGTAAACTTTAAAATGATAAAATTTAGGTTCCAAAGTTAGGTGGGACAACCTGTGTGTGTGTATATATGTGTATGTGTGTGTGTGTGTATATATATATGGCAATAAGCACATAAACTTGCATAAAAATCATCTGACAGTTGGAACACAAGTAAAAATTGAATTAATGTGTGTATCCTAAGTTAATGTTGGTCTTCCTAGTTGTAACACAATGTGGATTTGCAGGAACATACCAAAGTTTCAGGACTGACGTGGGACAGCCCTCTCATCAATTTGAGTATCAACTAACATAAAATATGTTGGACTTGAAGTTTTCATAGTAATGTGAGAATGGATGTTGACCCAAAGGGCTACTTCACCATACAGACCTTAGATTGAATATCAGCATTTCAGATGAATATATTATTGCCTCCATTATGTGAGCTGAAGTGAGTAAGTGGACAGCTTATTTAGTGTTATGAGAAGGCCAGGCCAGGTGGACTGGTTCTGAATGAGAATAACCTAACCACTTCCTCACAAAGATAATAAGACAGCTGTAACATGATTCCAGAGTAAGTGTGAAAGGAAATAAAAATCCAGCCCAAACCTTGCTCTCCTCAATCTGCATTATGTTTGCCTGAGATTCTGCAATGCTTTCCTGCACATAATCAATGTTGGCTTTCATGCGCTCTATCTGATCCTCCAAGTCACGAATCACTGAGAAATCCTGGCGACTTATAAGAGCATGGTCTCTACGATGCATCAGCTGGTCCAGAGATCGTCCAAGTTCCTCCCGATATCGTAGCTGCCTGCACACCAACATCACCAAGATCAGCCATCTACACAGAATTCTAAGAATGTCAAGCATTTTGAAGTATGACAATGGCAAACATTCAAAATCAAGAAAGTAAATACAGCAAACTTCAAATTATCTGGGCTAATGAAGAGGAGAAGATGCACAAATAATCACAAAACATGGATAATCCATGCATTCACAACACATCAAAAATAGCTTTACTTTTTTTATATAAGTGACTTAAATTTTGAGAAACAGCTTTTAACAGCCACTTATTTTTCAAGAACTGTCCAGATGTACTTGCAGCAAATCATTTTTCCTGGCAGCCGCAAAGTCACTGTATTGAGACTGTCTCAACCCATGCCGTCTAGTGAAGTGACGACACACTGCAGTGCCATGCTATGACTGTCAGTACCACCAAGAAACAAAATAGAGGTGGGGAGGAAGAAGAATGTAGTGAGTGCATCAATGCCAGTGTCTGCCACATGCTGGAAGCTCATTTTACACACATCACTCTGTACCTATTACTCAATATTATTAAACAGCACGTGACTGCAGCTATAAAGACAAGTACGCACTTTAGTCTTCAGCTGTATGAAACAACTGATGTCAGTGACAACGCACAGCTCATAGCATAAGTATGCTATCCTGGGATAATAGACATGGAAGAAGAATTTCTGTTTTGCCAGCCACTGACTACGACCACAACAGGGGAAGATATTAAAAAAAAAGACTAATTTTTCAATTAATAAAGTATGATCTTGAATCTGTGTTTCAGTTTGTGTACTGACTGACGTTACACAAACAAAGTCTGGAGCACGCTATGGCTTTTGTGCCAGAGCAAAGGAAGTGAATCTGGTGAAAATTCTTTGCCTCCTGCACTGTGGCAATACTGATTCTAAGAAGCTATTGGAGGAGCTTGATATTATAATGAAAGAAGTCATTCAAGTTTTAATTTTATAAAATTTAGGTTGGTCAACAACAGGACTTTTAGCCAGATGCACTGACATTGGTTCTGACTACATGTATGTACTTCATCATCGTGAAGTCTGGTGGCTGTCACAAGGAAAGATGCCTGAATGAGTTGACATTTTGCAATGAGGTCAAAATCTTTGTCTGAAAAAAAAGTTCTGATCCCCTCCAAACACTTTCCTAAGCCCTATTTATGTCAGCATTACCATCTAAATTCTGGAAAGCCACAAACCAGCTCAAGATTTTAACCTGATACTCTTCATAATTTAGCTTTCTGAGACTGAAACTCTTGTTTGTATTGCTTGTTTACTTACCAATAATCTATCTAACTTTTGCTACCACCAAATGATGGTCAGCATCACAGTCAGCCCCTCTAAAAGAACAGCTACCAAGCATACCTTTCCATGAGTTAAAGTCCAAATGCATCAACAAATTCTGTGATGTGGGCACAGTGTAACGTTGACAATTACATTTTTCACATGGCAAAATTCACTAACCTCATTACATTATCATTACTATTTTCATGTAAACTCTCATTATCAATTGGCAATTGCATTGCAATCTTGTAAAAAAAAATGTTCATTTGTTTATGGAACTGAGAAAATACAAGCTCTATCTCCTCATAAAATGTGTTCTTTGTATCAACACTTTTATCCTCAGTTGATACACCCATGTTCAGAACAATAACATCACTCCACAACTTCTGAATATTATATAAATATTACATCGTATCTCTAACAGACTCTACCTTCTTAACTGATATGACTGCTGTCTGCACAAAAAAGCATGTTCTTAAGCAACAATTAGAATTCCCACGTCCACAAAAAGAGTATAATCGACTGTTTATTTAGTGTTTCCCTTTTCCTACCTGACATAAAGCTCTGACAAACCTAATTCATACTTTGCTAATTCTCTTAAAACTGTTTCAAGAGAACAGACCCTATACAGACTCCGGGTATTCCATTTAAAAATACTATATGCTTCAGTACCTGTCCATGTCACGTTCCATGGATGCAACAATTTGTTTGCTAGTTGCAGTCTTTCTGATATTATTCTCCAACTGCTGCCATCTATGTTTAACTTGCTTTGGAGAAACACCAAGTCGTTTCGAAGCTGTTTATCAAAAAAAAAAATGCAGCTCAGAAATAATAAATTATACTGACTGCAAACAATGCTACAACTTAAGACTATGAATTGAAAGATAGCAGAATTCACTTGGTATTAAGTCCACATTTGTATTGAGTTCGTGTAAGTTCACTAAACATTTATAACCTCTGCACCTACAGCACAATACTTGAGAGTACAAACAGCCAAATACCTTATGTCACATAACTACAACACATAACATACTACTTTATAAATTCAGCATTACATATCACCTATACCACACTAGAGTGTGTATGATTTACAAAATTCAACAAAATTTTATTATTTAGTCCCACATATGGCACTACAGGCAGCTGTGGATGCTGATAAATTTTGCTGCACAAAGCAGTAACTCAGAGTAATATGTCATTTAATACAATGGATCTAACTGGAAGGAAATAGAAGAATAAAAATTTATAACATGCCATAACCTTCAATAAACATGTATATATAATATCAAATAACCATAAATACTCCAACAACCTACCGTGCCTAGGTCCGATTCTGCCAACGGCCTTATTGCTGAGTGGTCCACGATGCATTTTGCGCAAAGCAGTAACTTCCTCGTGCTTGCGTTTCAAAACTGCTTCTTTTACCCGTTTCTCTGCCTCCAAGGATCGAATCGTGTTTTCCCTTTTGCGAGATTCCTTTCGCAATTGTGCAATTTCACGATTCCTTCGTACTTCCACATCCTTGTGCTTTGCTGATTCTTCTTTCATCTTATTCAAGAGTTTTACCTGAGAATGAAAGGCCAGATACAGTCCCATTTTCAAAAGTGCTATAAATTGTAATCTAACGCACAGGCCTAATCAAATTCTTCGCAGAAAGAACAATATGTAATCTGATTTTTCTGAAGACAGAATGTTTCCTTTATCTAGTTTATTTAAAAACTCTGTCAGCAGTCAGACTCTACTGTGCTGAAGAAGTGATCAACAGAAAATGACATGCTGTGGTGATGGCTGTACTCAACCAATGAATATCAACTACACTGCCTAGCATTTTCTGAGAGCAGTGTGGATCACCAGTGGGACAGTAATATTCTCTGATGAATCTACCTCTCTGAATAGTTAAAAAGCAGAAGCCATTTCTTTTTTTAAAAAAATATAATAATAATAATAATTTATATATGTCCAACTACAGAGTAAAAATTGTCAAAACTTATAATAAAGCTGCCCTTAAGTTTTCATTTACTTTTATGCATTAACTACGTACTCTAACAGTTCAAGATTTGAAATTCTCATAGCAGTAAAGATGTCAACGGTGGTCCTCTGGGTTATGATGCTGTGTAAAACTGTACTTGGCTACCAACTTTTCAGAGACACCCAGTAGATGGAGGTGACATAATCCTCCAAATCACTGATAGCCACCTACAAGACTGTGCAGCATTCAAACTTAAAAGACAACAACTTACACAGTCTGACAATATCAAGAACGGTAATTTTAAATGGCATTGCTAAGTGTAGTTTATTTTCAGAAGAAAGAAAAACCTTAGTCTGATTGTTATAATGTAACACACACAAGTTTCAAAGATCTTAAAAATACGTAAAGTATCAGAACAAGCTCACCTTTGCAAGTTTCATTTCAGCCAAGTCATTCTTCAGTGCCTTCACCTGGTTTTCATGCTGGGTCTGGTTGCGAAGTAATCTTGCATGTTCTTTCTTTGCCGACTGAAGTCTTTTCATCTCCTTTTGCATTTCTGATAGTTTACGTTCATACTCATCACGTACTTTCCGCTCTTTCTCAGTTGGTTTGTTGGTTTGATTAGCTGTGAACATGGCATGCACCATAGCTTGGTTGACAAATAAGGTCTGTTCTCTTTGCTATTCATTATTATTATGCATTATGGTGTCGACTGTACACACACATACACACATCAAGGGTCTTCAACCTATGAACCACAATCTATATGAAACCTGTCACTAGAAAGAGGTGGTCAAGACCTCACAAAGATTTAGTGAGGCAGTGGTCAGTTACCTCAAACAAGAGCATGACTGCCGATAACAACAAATATTAGTACTTATTCTACACGTGCCACCTAGTTTGGGGAGTGAGAATTTCCTAACCGGTTCTCCAAGAGAAATGCAGTACTTAGGGTTGACAGTAATCTTCAAAGTTACTGCCAGAACACGTTCAAGTCAAAATGCATTTCTCAAGTAGGCCTATTAGTCAGCCAACATCTACAGATGTTCACGGTGTGTTTATTGCAGAATTGAGACCATAAATTTTCATGCTCACTGCAATGTGCATTGTTGACACAACCGAATTTACAGTAAAGATGGATTCTCCTGGGTTGTTATGCTGTATTATCTGAAGTTTACTGACGTTTCAAACGTGCTTGCTGCCTCCATAACCAGGGTGACAGATGCAGCAAGCATCTCTGAAATGTAGGCAAACTTCTACCAGACTACACGGTACAGCAATCCAGAAGACAGCCATCTTCAGACTTCCTACCATGAGAACCTGAAACCTCGAGACTTTACTGTTGTTTGCTTCAAGACAGAAATGTGGCATTTCCTTCTCAGACATAAATATCATTCTTTGCAAAATTTATATGAGTTCTTTTCTCTGGTATGTAATTTTCAAAGTGTATGCAGAACGCACATTTCTTTGGCATTAGTTGCTTTGGGGAACCATAATTAAAGAAAATTGAGCTACATTAAAGAAAATACCATACATAACATTTTTATCAAAAACAGTAAAGCGCAATCTGAATTTGTTTCTACAAATGGGAGAGTACTGTTGTTTTGAAAGAATACAATACTGTCAGACATTAAAATTAAAAGCACAAATAAACATACAAAAACTGTATCAGTGCTCTGAAAAAAGAACAAGTGGTGGTTTTAAAAAGGGGGCCTGAGTAACAACAATGGAGTGATAGTTCCTCTGCACTGCAAGCAAATTATTTTGCTACTCACTTGCCGATTAACGAGCAAACTTCTTTCTGATGGGAAATTCATAAGAAAATATTTTCAACACACAGCGCAAGAAATATGTTCAAAAAAGAATTTTTTCCTCACATTATAAGTTTGTCTGTGCAACAATGATATTAGTAGTGACTTACTTAATGAACTCAGAAACAAAGCAAAACAATTTGAAAGCTTTTGTTTAGTACTGATGAGAGTAATGACACAAACAATATTGCTCAGTTATTATGCGTTACTTGCACGAAGCACATGGGAAAAATGCATTATGGGCTGGTCACATCTATCCGTCTGTCCAGTTGATTACACCTGAGAACCACTGGATGGACTGGAAAGAAATCTGGTACGGAGGTTGTGCCATTCTGCAGAATGTCAAAATCGTACTTATGAATGTTCCAATAGTAGTCATAAAAAAGACATAGAAAATCGTGAGGTACACACACACAGTAGGCCACTGTGGTGCTGCAAGCTGGTGGCCAACTTGAGAACTACTTAAATATGAATTCATTACTTTTCAATGATTACCATAATTACCATGGTTATGCATTATTTGAATATTTTCCTTGGTTACCATGATAACCATGGTTCATACTGATATAAGTGGAGAATCAGCTGAAGTGTTCATATATGTTAGGCCATATTAGTTCAGGTTGTGTTAAGAGAAGTCCATTTAGGAAAGGTTAGGTTAGCTTAAAACCACATGGAGTATGCAAGCACATTTGTAAGTTACGCTTGCCTGTGTGTGTGGATGTGTGCATGCCAACCCACTTACACACACTACAAAACAACTAAAACTGTCAACCTCCTATTTTGGTTTGTTACTGCAGCAGAATGAAATCAGTTTTCATCTTTTCCTCATATAATAAATCACCCTCCTTATGTAGCCAAAACACATAATTAAAATTACAGATAAAGAAAATGAGAAAACAATATATGTTCCTACCTCATCACTGTTCAGCCAAAGTTAATGTTACAGACTAATCTGGAGACATATGAGTTATTCCCCCTAAGTTCCTACAAATTAACATGCACAGGGAAAAATTTTAAATCTCTCAACAGATTCTGACACGGGACAGAAAAGAAATGCAGGGAACTCGCAAACAAAAGTGTGGTGAGAGTATGCAATTAAGTGTTTAATGTTTTATGAATTTCTATGATACTATCTCCAGTCAGAATGAAGCAGTCTGTTTGCTTTTATCAATTACTCACTGAAGGACAAAAGAACAGTATCACGCTCCTCTTGAGTGGCTCTGATTCGTTCATGTAAAAGCTGAAGTTTGTCCTCGTAGTGTTGTCGCATAAACTGGATTCGCTTCTGAGACCGTTCCAGTTCCTCTATCAGCTTCTGTTTGATGTTGATCTCTGAGGTCAACTCCGCCAGCTCCAAACCGTAACGTGCAGTTTCTTCATCTGAAAAGTTACCACAGACGTAATTCAAATGTTTCATTTATAATTGTAATACACATAACAAATCATGAAAAATTATGGATGCTTTGAGCCCAAAGTTTGAATAAATGGAATGCTTACCTTTATCCTCTGTGTCTGTGTCGCTGTCACTGTCTTCTTCATTTTCACCAGCTGCAATAATAAATAAAAATATTCAATCATCAAAATTAAAAGTAATATGACAATTTAAAGACATAATAATGGAATGAGAGGGAAATTCTTTTGTAACCCAAAATACAATAGAAAAACAAAAATACGCAAAACATATTCTAAATACAGGACATGCATATAATACAATAAACGAAACAATGGACATATTAAAAATAGTACAAAACAAAAAACATAGGAATACAATAGAAAAATATTACATACAACAAACATATAAACAAAACATTTGTCTAAATGACAATAACATATTCCTTAATAACCCCATCTTCAATGCACTACAGATCATTAACCCCAACCCCGACAGCCACCTTTCACTTACTCCTTCCACAAGCAACCACAGTCAGTATTGACCCACACCTATACGATGACAGTCGTACTTCTGGACATATCGGAACATACAATCAATCCTACATCTAAGGTATGTTTTATTTGTTTTTATTTATATCTTACTGCTACTTTTATCTATAATTTATATATTTTGCATTTTATTCTCTAAATTCTTTTATAAATTCTTTCAAATTCTTTAGTGTTTCTTTCAATCTTCTACTTACAGACCGATATGTACATCTGATTAAATTTAAGAAAAGACAACACCTCGCCCAAATTCGAAAAACAAATGGCATAAAACATCACCAAATGGAATAATATTTGAGTTTTAAGTTCGAAAATCTTATACACCTGAAGATGGTTTTATAAAAACTGAAACATGTTGTGTAAAGGATGTTCCAAAGTGTAAATCGATCAATCGATATGGAACATCAATAATATTTTATTATCTTAATTATAAGAAATTTTAAATATTGTGATAAGACGGATGAAAATAAATAATTGTTAAACAAAAATAAGAAAAATATATGTAGTGACAAGTAACCTTTGGTTTGAAAATTAAAGTAATATTTATCATCATATTGTGTTAAATACTCGAGTTAAAGTATCTTCATTATTCTAAAAGGATTCTTTAAATGAATGACCTCAACCAGTGGTCCATGAACTGCTGGTGGTCAGTGACTGTAGTTGAACTGCAAATTATAGTCAGCATTATAATAACACAACAGAAAAATCACATTTTTCTGATTAGTTACTTTTACATTTCCTGTCGATCATCAAACCACTTGTGTTTAACATTTCTTTCTCTTTCTGGCCAAGCGGGAAGGAAAGAGTATTGGAGCCAGTCAATGCATACCTCAAAAATGGGAAAATACAAACATACAAACACATAACAAATTATCTTTGTGGATTATTTTTTTAAATGCAAACATTCAGTGAAAGTTATTATGGCATCTAATTAAAGTAAAACCACATAAACATACTGATTTTATATTGTAAATAAAAATGTGTTAATATGCTAGTATTTAGTAGGTTTGGAGACTCTTATTTGTGGGACAGACAGGATACCTATCAGTCCTGAGGAAATACATGACTGTTTTATTGGTCCGTGACTCAGCAAAGATGAAGAAGCACTACACTAAGACATGCATTCCAAGCGTGGGAACATTTGTAAGAATCATGATTACAGATGTTTCAGAGGTCCTTGCTGCCTCCATCATCTGATTGATGAGTCTCTTGATGATGGACACAGCAAATACCTCTGAAACATCAGTAAACTTCTACCAGACTACATGGTGCATCTACCCAGAAGAGAGCCATCCTTAGACTGACCGCCATGAAAACCTCAGATCCTACATACTAACCCTTCTCTTCACTATCAGTATTATCACTTTCACCCTCTGCATCATCTTCCACACCATTTTTCTTGCCATCATCACCTTCCCCTTGCTGGCCTCTACTGCTTCTAGACAGCAGTTCCATGTCCTTTTGTAGCCCTTTCTTTGCTTCAGCAATCAGGCTGCCCACAGAAGATGTATCGCCTAGTGCTATGTCAAAATTGCCTGCCAACAGAACATTTATAATATTAATTACATTTCTCTCAATTACCTAACAGTGCAGGAAAACACAGATGAGTAAATTATAAAAGATTTATCTAGAGTAATGCAGTGAACCAATCACTTGCCACACCAACATAAGGAGCAATGTTACTAGAAGATCAGCAGGCAACTCACCTGTCATGGCCACATGAGGACTAAGTGGGACTCGTGCAGGAAAACATGAAGACGCCCTCCGCAGCTGCTGACACATGTTAACAACTTGTAATGCCAAACTTGGCCATTTCCTCTTTCCATCTTCCTTTCTCCCTACCTTTTCCTTTCTCTTTCCCTTCCTGTGACACTTGCCTTCCTGCTGCTGGCGTGGTCAGTTCTTTCAGACCTAAACTCTGTGTGCATTCTTAGTGGTTCGAAAATCTGTGCTGCTCTGGTTAAGTTACTCTGCCCGGCATACGCTACCTCGGCATATACGGTTCCCACTGTGGCTGTCTGGTCATCCATCTGACCTAATTTTATGGAGGCTACCATTTTGTGTTTCCTCCTGTACTGAAAGGATCCTCAAGTTTCATTTTGTGCTTGAGTTTGTTGCCTTTTTGGGTATGTTATTCTGATTAAAACATTGTAATATAGTATTTGTTGTCAAGGATTTAACATTCTGTTTCATATTAAACCTTTATTGATGTACGGTTGTCGCACTGAATTTGGGACATACGAATTATTGTTTGGGCTGAGTTAGAAACTGTGAGTAATCGTATAGCATGTCTTCCCCATTGATCCTACCCTTCTCTCCCCTTCATTATCCTATTATTCAAGTGAGGATTCATCTATAAGGCCCTTGTAATGACTGTCAGCCTATTGCATATGCCTCCATGACTGTGTCTCCTCAGGACAGAAAACTTCTGGCCTTTGAACTTTGACTGTCTTGCTCTCTCATTTGGCCTGGAAAGGTTTAGGTCATATCATGAACACGTTGAATTTGACCTTGAAACCAACAATCAGGCCCAAAAGTGGTGTCTTCTGCACCACCATCAGCTCGGTACAATAGCTCACCGGGTAATCAAACTTTTGCCATTTAAGTTTGCGGTTCATCATATTCATGGCACTCAAAATGTTGTTACTGACACCCTTTCTCCTTTGGTTGCTCCTATTTTACTAGATTTTTCATGCTGCATTTCGATACTAGCTCTCATCAGAGGTCGGACGATACTCTAAGGCTGTCTAAGTCTGACAGTCATGAGACCATACTCGGGTATTCTATCTCAAAAGACATTCTCCAACATAAAGCCCGTATGCTGGGTTCAGATATTGCTAGCCAACCTCTTGAAAAGTTATTCATTGATTTTGTTGGTAAATTTCCCAATTCATAGTCTATCAACTCTTAAGCTCTCATGTGTATCAAAGCCTTTTTCCATGTTTGTATGGATATATCCACTGCGAGAGGCATCAACTGTAATGGCTATTAAATCCCTGAACCTGAATTTTGGTGTTTGTGATATTTTGGTTTCTTATAATGTAAACCGATTTGTAGTTTCCATAACATGTGTTTCTCAAGAGGCAATCGCCATGTTACTGCACCCCTCTCATGTGAAAAAATTCAACAGGAATCAGAGCCATTCTTATCACCTACCACCATCAGAGTCAATCCCACTGGGATAGAAAAATTTTGTAGTTACAAATTGTTCTTAATTCTGACAGCCATGATTCTAATAGGTTAACTTCCTTACTTACACTCAAAAGTCTCCTTTGTTGGCTCTTTGGTCCATTATCTCTTCCTGAGTGGAAAACGGATATATCCAGACCTGACCAGTGCCTCACATGTAGAAATCACATATATACACCCAGAGCTTACGAGATGTTCCAACAGACCAATTTCTCTGCCATAAGAAGTTGTATGCCATGACAGATGACTCTAATGTTCAGAGGAAGTATTTGTAGTACCACAGAGTGTAACAGATGGCAGGACTTTTGTGTTACGAGATTGCAGGAACTAAAGTTATATGTAAATGTCACATGGCAACAATGTTTTTTAAAGTTTCATATCTTCAAGATGATTTTGATACTTGAGGCAATATTTTTCAATTTTTAGCAACAATAACACTGTGCAAAAGTAATTTTAAGTAAACACTTTTATTTACTTCAATTTACTTTGGAACATAAATGACAACCCCCACGACATCCAAATCTCGTGATCACCAAGTGTGTGGAAATGGGTAGATCTAAGTGGGAAGACATTCGGAAGCCAATGTAATTAAACTGGACTCTGTGCAGTTACAGCAGAACATAAGTGAAATGAGTGAAAGAAAGAAGAATATAATGACTCAAATACAAGAGAAATTTTGGAATGTTCAGAGCATCGACATGTTATGACAGCTCACCTAGAGGCAAATTGACTGACAAACTCAGACACTTCAGTTTACCTGCTTGTATCCAGCCACCAACAGCCCTTTCAGCCAGAAGGTGGGTGTTCATACTGCTGAGCACATCGATCGTTTCTTGCATGGCCTTTACTCTAGTTCTCAGATTGTTATTTTCTGTCTGCAGCATAGTATTTTCATGAAACATGTCATTTACGGTCTCAACGCCATCTTCGCCGAGCATCCTTTTGCCCTAAACAAAAAACAACTTTGTGAATCACACATACTACGCAACACTACATTCTTACATGCTTATGTTTACTTTTCCACAAAAAACAAAACTGTACTTTCACTATACAGGATATACACAAAAGAATGGTGCAACTGTGACTGGTGACTCATTTTTGGACATGTTGGAAAGCTGGTTGTTACCCCAACTGAATACCAATTATGACGATTACATTCTACAACTGGACGGAGCCACGAGGCAGATGAGGATCAGATAAATCTTGAAAGTAAAATCTTCCCATCAAATGACAAAATGCAAATTTCAGCAGTCAGTTTGCAATAAAATGTATTATAACATGGAAAAACACTGTCGCATTATGTGCAAAGAAATCAAAAGAAGTTCCATTTGTTCAGATTGTTAGAATTGTATGTTCTCAACAATACAGACCCCTTCAATCTAACTGTAGATTCAAAACACACACGTGACAACAAAAAAATATATCAGAAAATTACAGTCCAAATATTAGAGAAGACTATGCACTTTCTGGAATTTATTCTTTCTGAATTTCCTTGCAGCGTATCACTTCCCGAGTGAAACATCGGGAACATTTGTGGCCACTGTTCCTAAGGAATAACTTCTTTGAAAATACTTTATTTTTGTATTAGATTGCAATAAATATTTAATGGGGGGCCAGTAACAATGCCTTATTCTAACCCTCTCTTTCCAATAGTTAGTATCTATAATATTCAAGAACCACTAGGTCTTGTATTACACACCTTCAGTCTCTAAGAATTCCACTTATTTCAATGTACATTACACCAGATCCAATTTATTTTATCTTAATTTAAAACTGTAAGACTTATGAGAGATTTCTGGTTCTCATGTTGGTGAGTATGAAGAGGACAACATTCTGCTGGGAATCATCCTGTAGAAGTTGACTGATGTTTCAGAGGTGCTTACTGACTCCATCATCAGGGTGATCATCCTGCTTGATGCAATATCCCAGAAGACTGTCATCTTCATTTATAGGACTTATAATGGACTGAAGCAGTTTTAATGTCCCTTTGAATACATTTATCTGAACACATGACACAAAACAAGGTCCGACTTCATTTTAAAACTGCTGCACTCAATCATACACTGGAAAGGAACATAATTTCATGCATGTCTGAGAAGATGTGAAAGGTTTGGTTCAATAACTGCTACTGATAATGTAACTTTGAAATAAACCTGTTTGTATTCCAGCAGTTCCAGCTGCAACTGCTGTATCTCTTGTCGTAAGAGAACGATGGTCCGAGATGATTTATCCTGATTTATGGCAACCCTGTTCTTGATATTTCGTGCCCTGTTAGCATAATTGAGCGTATTCAGTGTTTCAATGAAGTCACAATCACTGGGTGACACACATGCTATCATTATTGTTCGGCTGTTACCTGCAAACAGTCGAGCATTGTTCATTTCTATGATTTCATATATCATTCAGATAATAGATCAGATTACTGGTTACATTAAAGTTAATAACACTCACAAAAAAACTCTGTGTTCTATGAGTCATAAGTTACATTTTATTTAATGCCTTTGTTTTGAAAATAATAATTAACTACAATGGAAGGATTAGCTTGAACAGAGTAGAGTATTGGACATTATATACTAATTATAACATTTTCTTAATTTCTAATATAATAATATTCAAATTTTAATAATACATGCTGTAACCCTGGACTACTGTAAACATTTATGGTGCTCAATCTTCATTTTATGCAAGACCCACATGCTGGGCTTTTAAATCCTAGTACCCCATCCTACAAATGACCCATACGCTGGGCTTCATGCATTTCACTCACCAGAACACATTGCAAAATACATTAGATGTTCTGTTACATTTATGTTTTATGAGATTTTTTATGGCTTCAAAAGCTACCAGCACTCTTCAATATGTTACACTTTTGTGTTTTTTATGGTACACTTCAAAACACCAATGCGCTGCCCCATATAACACTCCCCACATTTTATTAGCATGCTCTTGTGTATCCCACATTCAAAACGGGCGTGACAATTCACTCTGGAGGAATGCAGTGGTAAGTGACTGCTGAAATTTACCTCGAGTCAAGTCTCTCCATGGGAACACGGTAAACTCCCAGCATTTTCAGTCAAGTTTTGCAGAAGAACTAGCTGCACATTTCTATGTTCAACTGTGGCATCACATGATCTAAAGAGGAATAAGCTGTTTAGAATAGTAAGGTCCAACAGGTGGAAAAAGGTTTTTATCCATTTCCATATCTGCCATTGAACTCACTAACTCTTCATCATTATGTCTCCTTTGCCCAAGTATCCCACATGCAACTTATAGTCCTGCACAATTTGTAGCTTGAAAGCATTTCCATTTAAGTTTAAAGTTCCATGTTTGTCGTAAAAGTTGTCTTCTGTTGCTGGTGTATTATGTGTACTTATCAGCACATACACATTACATGTACCTCTGCAGACCACTGTCTTCAAGTCATCTCATGTCCTGGACCAAATATCACGTTCTATTGGTTTGTTTGGCCATGTCTTGTGTCATTCCCATTCTCTCACGTTATCTAATTTTCTGTTTAGTCAGAACAAGAAGTCATGAGAGGAAATAAAGTTATCTGTGTTCAGCTTACATCTGTGTTCTGCCCTTTTTGAAAAGCGCTTAACTGTAACGCGTGTTGTCGTATTTGTGGTAACTCATATTCCGTTTTGTCTAAAATCCATCCTTCCCTTAAGAAGTACTAAACTTTGTTCACAGCCAGATATTCAGAAGTCCTGTCTGAGCAAGAGTCGTTCAGTAAGCAGAAAGGCAGTCTGGTAATCCAAATTCTTGCTGCCATAAAAGCCAGTCTTATATCACTACATCCATAACTAACTCAGAACACATAAGAAGATAAGTTGGTTAAAAAATAGAGAGGAGGAGGAGAAGTGCAACACATGAGCATTCTTACCTCCAAGTGAGTCCTGAAGCAACCTTGTAAGCTTTGAATCTCTGTATGGCACATGAAGCGCCTTTCTTGACTTGTCACCGAGAGCTGATATCACATTTCCCAAAGCCAACTGTAAAAGCAAAGTCAAAAAATGCACAAAGAATTGTGACGGGCCTATAATTAATTCTGAATATATGAAACATGAAAGTTATACCAGAAAAGTAAAGACATGCAACCAAAATTTAATCAAACACTGACCAAAGTCCACAATCTTCTCAATGGTGAATTACAATAACCCTTGCATTTTGAAATAGTGAAGGCTAGCAGCTTAGATACTGGTAGTTAAAATAAATTTATAAAAGTATTTCACACACTTGATAACGTGCAGAACTATAAGTAATAACGGTACAGATGTTCTTATAATGTGCACGAGGATGAAAAAGCTAGAAAATGTAAGAATAGCATAATTCTAGTTCATGTGTTCTGTTATTGCATCCAAATTTTGAACTTATGAATGCAAATTTTAGGGGTTATCTTACAAATCTTGTCAGTCAGTCGGTACAGATAACACAATGAAGATAAGTCTAGCTGAATTATCTTGAAAACCATAAGACTTATGGAAACAGCATATTTAGCATAAAATGCATGTTTCTATACAGATTTTGTTAAAGAAATGTACAAGTAATTATTCTGGATGTAAAGAGCAACAAGATCTCACAGCATCATGACCCAGAAGGCCTGAATCAACATACAGATAAAATTATTATATGGTACAAATAAAAACTTACGAGACCACAGTTTATTGAGATTCCCTCTTTTGCACGTTCACCAGTGGCTCCGGTCCTCTTCAGGCGTTCTGACCCTGCTAGGTCAACAAAATGGAATTTGGCTGAAAGGGTTTCAAACTCACTAGATGGATCAGTTGCTACCACACAGTCCCCATCATCTACATTCTGAAACAAAGTAAATAAATGCAAGAACTGTACTAGCACCGGCAACAAATTTAAAATTCTTTTGACGTGGGCTGGTGAGCACAGGCAGACTGAATCTCTTTGTCTGATTTGCCACTGAGGACACTGCAACTACTGACTTGCTGGAAAGATTTGAGTGATGAGTCTCTCTCCACCAGAACAGAGGAAGACCCGAGAAGATTAGCACTTAGGAGAAGATGCAATTCACATCATTTCTACCCCAAGTGTATTCCAGAAATGAGGTTAGTGAAATTCCATTGCAGTTCACATAATCAATTTTAGATTTAACCACAGAGATCAATTCTGGTGGCAATGAGACACACCTCAGCACTCTGAGCAGCAGGTACTCACTTCCACTTTCACCATCCATTGTTGTTTAATGTGAAGTGTGAATATTGCATGTGAGCGTGAAGACTGAGAATTCATCTGGGTGCTGGCCGTTGTCCTCGAGAGTGCTCCCATGCGCAAGCACTGAAGAGCATCCTCAGCCGACATGATGGGCTTCATAGTTACTCCCATTACATAAATGCCTCCAGAAGCATCTTCGTGGATTTTAATTCCGCCCTTCCCCTGAAATTAAAGAATCTGAATGTTAATTAAAACACCCCAAAGCAATGAACATTGCAGTTGAGTATTGGGAATTCCTGGGTTACCTATCAGCCAGGAGTACAGATGTCCTGAGACAAGTACTTTATGCTCAACCTCAGTCCTTCAAGGCAACACCTCACACTAAGCCACAACCACTTCCTTCCATCATGTGTGCCTATGGCTTTCAGAAATAAGCCACGATGACTTTCGCATGTTCTCAAACATTCAGCGTGCACTGCAATTGGCATATTCATTTTGAATGTCTGAGAGTGTAAGGGTTCCCTTACAAAGATCTGGAAGAGACAATTAACTGAGCAAGGGTGGAGAGTGCAGCCTGCCTCTTTGCTGGATGCTGCTTAGCAATTCCCAGCATTGTCACTTTAGTCCTGAAGATGAAGACATGATACTTCTCCAAAAAGTTGGCTTTTATTGGCTAGTCCACATAGCAAAAGAACCAAATACAACATCTTCAACATTGTCAATGCAGTGAAAACCTAAAATCTCACATAGTACAGACTACGTTCACGTACGATCTAAAACAGACGATGCTCATCACCGTGGATGAAGACCAGCAGCTGCTGACTGACGAAGGTGGTCAAGCAGATAGTTTGGGTGGGAAGACAAACACCAGGCTTTGCTTAGTCTGTATCCTTCCATCTTTGTCTTAATAGGCTATCTTCACTTTATGTTCCATCATAGGCCAGTCACCAGTGTCAGGCTAACGTTGAAGTAAATATTGCATTAGAGTTAAAATCCTGAGGTCTGCATCTCTTTGTCTTGTATGTTGTACTTGCACAAACACTAATTAAAATGGGGCACGCGTATAATATACAACTACGAGGTGCGATCGAAAGGTTTCCAGACTGTGCGTATAAAAACCCGTACACTTATCTCAGGTATTAAATTCATCCATCACCCTCGAATTAGTTCCCCTGGGAGTGAACACAACGATCCCAGCGCCGCTGCCAAGCCTGGAAGCATCCCTGGAAATCTTTCTTTGTCAGCCTGTCAAGCACCATCTGCGATTCTGCCTCAATCTCTTCTATCGTCTCAAATCTCCTTCCCTTTAGCTGAATTTTCATCTTTGGCATGATGAAGAAGTCACACGGAGCTTAGAAAGGAAGTTGGGGTCGGTTCTTGCAAGATCTTTGAGCTCCTGACAAACGAGAAGTCGATTCTGCTTCTGGTGCTCAGACAGGATGCGTCGCATGTGGAGTTCTTCCTTTAGAATCAGCTGACAGGTCCCATAGCCTATCCCAACAATGTCGCACAAGTCGTTGATGGTACGACGTCGATCTTCGTGAATGGCCTGCCGAATCTTCGTAACATTTTCGGGCGTTGTGCTCGAAGATGGTCGTCCAGAACGCTCGTCATCATCGACAGAGGTTCGGCCATTTTTAAAACGTGAATGCCACACAAAAGTTTGTGCACGACCCATTGCAGACTCCCCAAATGCTTGCTTTAGCATTTCATAGGTTTCCGTAGCCGTTTTGGCGAGTCTTTGGCAAAATTTGATGTACACTCTTTGTTCATGAAAATCCGCCATTCCGAAATCGCAGGAGGGTCGGTGTAATGCACTACCAAAACGCCCGTAACTAAGAAACAAATGCTAATTCGATGATGCCGGCTGGCACACTGATTCACTATGAATGTAGGCCGCACCCCCTAGCGGCAGAAGCTCGTACTACATCTGGTTCGCCCTCTATTGACACAGTCTTGAAACTTTCCGATCGCACCTCGTATATGTTTTAAAACTTCTATGTGGAACTCATACCAGAAATGGATATTGAAGCAAGCAGATCATCATATTTAAAACAAAACATCTAACTGTTGTTTCTCTGTAAATCTCATCAAGTCCAGTAACTTGTCGTTAACAAGCAATATGTAAATCTCAGTATTATCGTTCATATTATTACCATATTATGTCACATTAGTGAGGAGAGAACTGTGAGGGTGGCGGTTACTTACTCTATTTTTCCATTATTTGTTGTTTGCTGACATTCTAACTTTTGTGTTCAAATCTGACTGCAGACAAATAGTTTTATTTGTTAAACCTTAGAAGCATTTTTGTTTTTGTTAAACCTTAGAAGCATTTTTGTTTTTGTAAAATACTCAAATTACTTATACAAAATACGATTCAATATATTTGCCCTTAAAGTGACTCGTTTTAAGGCCTGACATCTGTAATTAGATATCCAGAATCTGTGAGCCTCAACCATGGATCTCATTTGTCGGCATGGACTCAATTATAAATCAAACATTACACTGAGATCAACCAACGTCACCGTTAACCAAATTTAATTAAATTCATCGTGGGTTACATTTGTGATTTCTGACTTGTTATTTGAATTGCACATCAGTAGACCTATGGTTGTTGATGTAAATGAGAAACACAAATGATTTTGTATAGCATACTTTGAGTCACCCAGTGTATTTTGTCCATTTATGTTCGCCAGTCAATCTTCTATAATATAGCTGACATATCAGGTTTGAACCATTACCAACAAAAATTCTGTCCATGAACAAGTCATCACTCTTGTTGAAGATGGCAGGCTAAGTGCTAGTGCTAGAGGTGGACAGTATAGTGGACCAGGGCGCACAGCAAGAGCATGAGTACAGAAATATCATGTAGATGGACAACTATAAAGATGTCGAGGAACCGGGTAATGGCGCATTCCAGCGTAGCTCAGGAAGCTGTGTTAGCAGCCGAAGCTCAAAGGAACCTTTTCGCCAGTGCAAGCACGTTTGAGGCTGCTACCGGCATTGCCGGAGAGAACGGCGTAGCTGGTTGCTTTGAGACTAAAATACACTGGTCAGTGAAGGCTGTAATTAGCGATGAACATAAACTAAACCGCCCAGCATTTGCCGAAGGCAGCGTGGATCACCAGTCGGATGTCATTTTCTCTGATAACTCTACATTCAGCTCTGCAAATGATGGGCCGGTTCTAGTTTACGGACCATGAAGGAAACCTGTCCTGACCTCCCTCTAAGAAAAAGAGATGATCTTTTGACCCTTGTCTTAGCAACTTCAGATGAAGTTGCTTCACCTCAGCATTATGTGCAATCTATAACTGAGTCCACGTGAAGATGAATGAGATCCATGGTTGGGGCTCAGAGATTCTGAACATCTTACTGAAAATGTCAGCTCTTAAAAGAATCCTGTACAAGGGCCAGAATATCAAAGTATATTTTGAGTCTGTAGCACGTAGATGAATAATATACAAGAGAAAAATTCCAACAATTATTTTTACAAATACAACACAATCATTAAAAGAAAAAATGCAGACATCAGGATCAAAATTCATACACGTAATCTCCATTCCAACAATAACTCTCTTCCCTAGAGAACTGACTATGACGGACCATGGACGACTGAGCAGAGACAGACAGAAACATAAATTCTCATTTTTCCTAAAATAAGCAGACATATTGGTGTCTTTGTTTAAAGGCCATCAGGAATAAGTCATCGTAGTTAATGGAAGATACAAAAAAAAGTCACATACAAACAAATACAAAAAGATTACGAATGATCGGAGTTATGATGTCAGCTGTACATTTACGTTACTTCTGGTTTGGCACTTAAAAAAATTCATGCGCCTGGTTTCTATTGTACAGAGTATACGAGTATAATCAACAGTGTACAACGCAAAAGGCACCTTGCTGAACCAAGAGACAGACCACATAATTGTGATATTCCTAGACACTTTTCAGGAACTTGACTGTTCTACTACTACTACTACATACTAAGCATTACATTCTTCTGGTATGGCAACTCTGCACCTATTGTCTACTCTTCTTTGAAAAACTGAACACCTTAAAAAGTAAGTTTACAACTTTTTTTCAGAATCAGACTCCAATTTTAGAAATACAATGTTATTAGTGTTACTAAAATATCAACCTGAATCACTTCATGTAAACAGACATAATAAATGTTTGTGAAATAAGATGTGAACGCCATGAGAGATAGTGGACGAATATGATCAGTAAATCTGACTGAATTGATTCACACCACACGGAGTCCTTGCTACACCGCACCTTGTTTAAATCTTCAACAGACCTTTTTTATATTCACCCTTACCGCATATTGTCCCCTTGAATGATCAAATAAATCAATAATATCTTCATTGTACAGTTCCATAAACTGTGCTACTATTTTGAATTCTGGCGCTGGCTGACCAGCTTCCTGAGCCTGGTTTGCGCGGTTCTGAATTCCATGGAAGAGGTGACGTATTGCCCGTGGGACGATTCCAATCTGCTCCGACTCGACTTCCACATCAAATCCGGTGCCCATAGTATATGTTTTTCCAGATCCTGTCTGCAAAACAAATATAAAACAAACATATGAGATCTGAGGTTTTCGTGGTAGTGAGGATGATAACGTTCTTCTGAATTTTGGCACAATGTAGGCTCGGTGCCAAAACAAAGAAAAACAACGTAATAAAACAAACATATCACAACATGATGATGACATTCTTCTGGGTTGTTGTGCTGTGAATTCTGGTAGACATCTATGCTACCTCCACTATCATCGCCCTGATGATGAAGGCAGAAAGGACCTCTGAAATGTTAGTAAACTACCAAATTACACGGCGCAACAACCCAGAAGGCAGCCGTCTTCAGACTCCCCGCAGCAGAAACCTCAAATCCTACATATCATAACATACTAATGACAAAACATGTTTTTCACAGAAGATACTGTTCAAAACCAAGAATTCAACCAGAATAATATTTTGATTGTGTCCTTGGACGCAACACCATGTAGTCTTTGAGGTGCTTCCCAGCGTTTAGAAGGAATCTACTGCCTACTTTCAATCTGATGTGGAAATGGGGTTGCTATTTGGACATAACCCTGATAAGGTAGGCATCACTCAGAAAAACAAGAATGCGTGAACTGCAGCAGAAGACACGTAGCTATTACTAACAAGATGCAGACACAACAAACAAGGCTCTGACACACACACAGGAGGCCCATGAGTTACAAATGCAGAATGTGTGGTGTAGCCAGATTTATGTATGACGCAGAGTCCATGAGGATAAAGAAAACGAATTCTGAAATGTAGGTTACTTTAATCTAAAGTGATAAACACAGTCTGTGAAGAATTTCCCAAAAAATGCTTTCATAATAACAAATTCTCACCTGTCCATATGCCAAAACAGTTGCATTGTAACCTTCGAGAGATCCGTTCACAAGAGCTTCTACACAGGTTGTGTACACATCCTCTTGCTGGACATTCGTGTCAAAGACATAATCATATGTGAAGGCCTTGTCTGAGCCCAGCGTCACCTGGGGTTTGCCTGGCGTAACACTGGTACAAATCCGACACATGTCGATGAGTTCCCGTGCTATCTGCGGTCTGATCCTGTAACAATGAACAGATGAATTTCGTTTCAACTACTGAAGTTCTGAAATTTAAAATAATGACGATGTGACACATAATATTATTTCTGGTACTTGTGGGTTATTGGGACACATCGCTTTAAAAATAGGTTAGGTTAGTTGTAATTTATTTAAATAAAATATAATAACTTTCAAGTATGTGTCATTTATCCACACACATTAACCTAACCTAACCTAACCTACTTTTAAAGTGATGTGTGCTGATAACTCACAAGTACCTTATTTTTGAACACAGTTGCTTAAAGGAGTAGAAAAGAAAATTATGGAGGAGCTAAGATTTAAAGTCTGAAAAAAAACTTTGTTGTTCTCCAATCGGTTTAGAAAAATGAATAACATACATTCACCATTTCAATTTATAGGCTGTATAAAATCAGAGAGGTTGTGTAAGTTGTGTATGTAATTCTGAGAAACATTCTGGTTTCAAAACCAGGAAAGCACCCTGATGAAGGATTTATCAGACTTCTAATTGTTTTATCCAAAACTATTACTGCACACAACTAAATGTGGGAAAATCCGACAAATACTTCCATTTCTTATCAGTCCATTGCCCCAAGGCTTATCATATGCCTGATCATGCATTACACATTACTCATTACCACACGAAAGCTTTATTCCCTGGAATTGTAGTAGGAATAGTTCCTTCTGCTGTGGAGGGGCAGATAGAGAAAACGTATTATGGCCGTGTTTAAGGTCAATAATCATGAATGAAACGCATTTCGGATACACCCACAATTTCTGGCTTTCGCAGCCGTTCATTTCCAACACTGATCCTGTTTTTGTGATGGCACAGTATAGAACTGGGTTGTATCGCCGACGTTTCGGATATCTGTAATCCTTCCATACGCAAACCCAAACATGTACTTCGCCTATAAGATTGAGATGTCCGAAGCCTCGGCGATACTCAGCCCGTCATCGCACCGTGTCGACACGTGATAAAAACTGGATCGACTTTATTTTTCTGTTACAATACAACTTATATATTTTCGTGGAATATCGAACGATTGTTTGTTTGGTTTGGGGTGGCAGACGCTGCGGGGTGAGTGAGGTTATCCCAAAATCGCCAGCGTGCACCCCGTGTCAGCCTCCCTGCCTGGCCGGTTGATTCCGGAGCTTCCGCCCTCCCACGCAAACAAAGGGCTCTTTCTGGAGCCAGTCATCTGGACGGCAAAAACGTTAGCACACTTATGAGGCAGGAAGTGCCGACTAACTGGCAATGGGAAATGTTAGTTAGTTGCTGGCCCCACGCGCAAGTGGGCTGCGTCGCCGGCGTTTCAAAAAATAACATGCGAAGTGCGGGATCACTGCCCTTCACACTTCCCCCTGAAGATCGGGTAAGCAGGTTCCTTCGAAATATCGGCAACAAAGACCAATTCTGCACTGTGCCAGCATCCCAAAACATGTATACACATTACAATACGGAATATTAGCCTTGTCAGTCAGCTGCTCTCTGCTGTGGACTGTACCGGGAAGGTGCCTTACACGACTAGATTCGCCAAGTGCCAATGCCGACGTATGCAATGGTTTAGTTTCTTAAAATATCTCAATTTCATTCACTGAATGCGTGCGAACAACTTTTTAGGACTCCCTGTATATGAAAATGTTTTCTTTTAGCTTCCGTTGTCTGATTGCGGGGACTCGCACGAAGCACGCGGAAATCAGCTGATCGCACGGCGAGGTAACGTTTCAGCACATTCTGTGTACATTGTCGAAGCATTTCACGATGACTTTTCAAAAGACGTTTATTACAAGAGATCCTGACAGAATCACGATGTGAACAATTCTCAGGGCTGGTGTTAGAAATGCCCACAGTTCGTGGTTGAAGCAACGAAACCAGAGAACATAATCAATCCATCGGCAAATTCGACGAAACTAAACAGAAGTTATTATCTATGTATCTTAAAGAACTAAGCAGTTCACGCTCGCCTACGAATATTCTTTTTGACGATGGCTTCGATGTATCACGCGGCCATTTCACTTAGCGAAATCCACGTAAGCTAACAGAAACATCAGTTCCGTGTTTTATTTCCCGAGTGGCCTTGGCCGACAACTGAACAGCCAAGGATGTACAACTTATTTGATGATGTAATTATGAAAGTTACGTCGTAACAGAAGAGATTATGTACGATCTACGTCACCTTTCGAGCCTTAGTCCAGACGCGTGAACGGAGTCACGTTTGAAATGCATCCGTGGACAAGGCGGCTATCGCGTTCTGACCACCTTCTGGCGACATCGGAGCAGCCCCCTTACCTGCTGTACGCCAAACTGCTCCAAAACGGAGCGTCCAGCGCATCGGAATGAACGCAATCCTTACCTACATTTTGTAATCATTCGGATGTATCTCAATTAACGGTGCAGAAACAGCCTTTACGGCAGTAACTTAAAGAACTAGTGGCTCACTTAGTTTGTAACTGACGGCGTGGGTTTAATTTTGAGATTGTAATTACACATACATTATGAAATCATCATATCGAATTTATAACTTGTGTTGGGCAAGGCCGTGGTCTAGGCAACACGGAGTTTTCCTCCGGGGGCTTCCCCGGTTTCTCCGTGGCACCCCAACAATTACTCCATTCACACACAGAAGAAGGCAATGGCAAACCACTTCTGGATCATCTGCCAAGAACGTATATGAACAGGTCCCAGTCCGAGAAGAGAAAAGGATGGAAGGATCCTGTATATATGGACCTGTCCTCAGACAGAACACTAAATAAATAAATAATAAGATATTAGCAGTGTCGTCTGGCATGTGCTATGGTTTGTCGTCGGTTCCAGATCATTCACATTTGTGATATAAAAGTTATCAGAAATTTCTACACACTGTTCTGTGGACAATGGAGGTGATCAAGGTACAAAGAACACAAGATAATAACAGAAAGAAAAAATAAAAGAGGTGGGGGGGGGAGAAAAGGTGAGCAGAGAGATTGGATTATGAGACGAAGCGACAATTAATTCCACACAGCACATCCCTGCAGCCTCTGCTTGGGCTGGTGACGTTTTAGAAACAGCTTCGCATAGAACTCGGTGTTGAGACAATCATCTGTGAAGGTTTGACGTAGTTAGCATCTCGAAACTCGCGTGTGACCTCATAAGGTAACATCGTGTAGGCGAGGTACGCGTTTCCTTCGACAGCGTCAACAAATGAGAATACAAAAACGCGGCCAAAGAGCGTAGGTTGCAGAAAGAAAAACACTGTCCCGCTAGCAAATAGTCCGCTGTTGTGCAGGCACGAATTGCCAACTCCTCTTGTCACTTCCGCCCGACTAACTTCTGACGGAAACTGCGTGCAGAAATTTGTTTCCCTCTTTAATTTCTGGGTCGACGTGAAGCTCCAGTATTTCATGGAAGTGAAATAGCGAAAAAGGAAATTGGTTAAGAATCAACTGGAGTCAATATTCGGCCACTGAAATATCACTTTTTATTCTTAACGGTGAACCTCTCTGTTTAACGACGCTGTTTCACTGCATGGGTCGACTGGAATGAGACGATCATGAATGGTACGCCCTATTTGAAAGTATAATAACGACACCCCCCCCGAAGAGACACCTCGGCACTCTCAGAATAGCCAACACCTCGGCCGGGATTCGAAACGGGTGCCTTCGACCTTCTACTGCGGAGTATTCGCCTTCGCAAAACAATCCTTCCGCGTTCTTATAAAACTGAGGAGGACGACAGATGCGTCAAAGATTTAATTCAGTTTTCTCCTTGCAGCGTATTGGCCTATTAAATATCTTTAAAAACTTTACACGCAATAGATTTTACCTTTCTTTATTAAAAGTGGTACTGGTAACGGGTTCGCTCGTGGCTCTGAGTGGCGGCGAATTTAAGAAACATTAAATCAGAATCGGGTCCACCCCCTCGCAAACGACTCACGTGACTCTCCGCTCACGACAACCGATGTTGGTAAGCCGCTGGAAAAGCTCAGTGGGTACAAACATGACGTGTTCACTCTGGAACACTAATTCGCATCTAAATCGTCTGCTCCTGTTCGCGAAACGTTTGGCAACGCGTGACCTGACGAGGAAGCAACGAACAAGACATTGATACTTCAGGTAACAGGGAAGGTCTGTGCGTCTTCTATGAGACGCTGCTCTGCAAGTCGCTATAAGAAATTAAAACTGCTTATCAACTGATTCCCTCGCCGATTTTCAACCATCACGGTCGCGGAGAAGGCACGACAGCCGTTCTTAAGCCCGGCCCACATTTCTACATCTTGCCTTAACGCAACGAACGTGTCGTAACAGCGAATGCGCGTATGTGGGCGATGTTGCTGTCGACATTAGCTGATGTTCGGTTTTTAAGCGAACGGCGAAGGACGTTGTAGGCGTTCGCCAAAATTGCGCGCCGCCTCGCCCACACACGATTCTCAGCGCTGAGTTGTTTCGTTACGGCAGAACGCGGAGTGTGGACGGGGCGCATCAGCTGCCTGGGCGGCATGGTCGGTATTCCGGCTACGACTTGCTTGTTTTAGCGACTGGCTTTCTGCGTGGTTTTTCCACAACACCCGAAAAAATGATGCCTGGATTTTACCTCCGGACAGGCCTCGACTATTCCAAGCACCACGAGTTAAATAAATACTGTTCAAATACTGAGAGACGGGAAGACAGTTTCACTTAACCTCCCGCCAATACTACGTATGCCGAAACAACGATGCCGACCTTCACACAGAAGCGACGACCTTCACGGTTGCTGGTAAACGAAATATTTGGTCTAGCGGAGTGGCCGCGGCATCGCAGATCTTCTGTTTTACCCGAGGCTTCGATTTGCCTACGTCTTATTGCTTCTAAGCAAACTCTAAAGTACACAAGCTGAGTGCAATTACGTGAAGGTCGAAAGAGAAAAAAACACTTTTCTTTAACAGATGGAACAAACGCAAACTCCCACAAGAATTCCAAGGGACAGACAACGTGAATACTTCGTTGTACGCGGTGGTTATGGTTCCTCTTACAAAATTACTCGGCTGAATAACATCTTTAAAGTTACGGGTGGAATTTCGAAAACATTTTATTGCAATGAAGATTTCTGTCTTCTGGGTTATTGCGCAATAACCCAGAAGACAGAAATCTTCATACTCACCGCTGTGAGAACCTCAAGTCTTACATTTTATTGCAATGTTCGTAGCACCAGATAAGAGCAGGATCCATCTGCAAGACAGCAGCAGAATTCCGACGTGCCGTGTCGCAATGCTCCATTTTACTCAAAACACAGCGGGATGAATCGCTCTCCCCACATCACGCACCTTCTACATTTCGTGCAATCAACGGCTGCAGGCGCAGGCATGACCTTGCCGCAAACGAAAAGGAAGGAGGCTCAGTAGCAAATACCAGTTTCTTTTCTTAAAAAAAAATTACCTTCTTCATTCGTAAGTTTATTTTCCCATTAAATACTCTTTTCGTTTGTGAGCACTGCCCCCACTCCCACTCGCAACCTTTTACCCTCCGCGTTCTCACGTGACGATCTGCACAAGAAGGCTTCAGGGCCTGTAACAATGCAACATCGTATTTCTGACAAAAGAGAAACTGCAGCCGGTAGAAATTCTCCGCAGGTCGAGCGCTTAAAATGGCGAAGATCCGTCCGTGAACACGTGCAAGTCCGTATGATTGGTGCAATATTACCGAAGGCCGAGAGAAAGCCGCTGACCGACCATTTGCTCACGTGCATCTGACAGCTGTCGAGTTGCGTGTCGATGAGGCTATTGGGAAACCGCGATATTTCAGACTGATACTGCATCCAAGGCGTGCACAAGCACTGGAACTGCAGACAATTGTCCATAAACACTAACTGTTCAGGAAAGTGTGCGCACGGTGTTTCCATTACGTGGCAAAAAGTGTTTCTGTGTATGCCAAACATGTGAACCGGTTTGACCTGGTGGAAAATTAATTTCTGTACCGAATAATGACTTGTACTACTGTTCTGGACGACCCACGATCGCTTGCTTATGTCACCCGATTATTCTGCCTAATCCCTCCACACGTCACGGCAGGGAAAACCCTGGTGTTTACAACCTTGCGGAGAAAAATGGCTCGTGCTGCTGTACGTGCCAGTAACATACGTCCGCCGCGTTTTTGAACGATTTCGTCGTCAGACAGATCAACTGTAGTGCAAGCAAGGCGTGGCTGACATTTCAAGAGGCGTAATAAGCCGCCTTGACACACAGAACGGCATTCTGTTTCACCGCGAAGCGGCGGGCCGGGCTCAGCCCTCCCGCTTCTCTGCAGAGTCAGCTTTCGGCCAAAGTGCCGCCATCTTGACCGTAAACTATCACGGTGAGAATGAAGTTGGTACAGACTCTTTTTCCCCCCTTCTGTAACTGCTGGAGACTGTGGTGACAAGAGGCAGGTGGCCCACTTGAAATCAATGGGACGGCACATCACGACTGCTGTCAAAGAACAGGGCGTGCTGACTTTAACCGCATTGGGTCTACAAGTTGTTCATTTCGCTACAAACGATTAATGGGACATCACTAGAAATAAAAGATTGAGTGAAGCAACCATGAAGAAGAGAGCACGAGAGCAACAAAGATTCTGGCACATCAGATGGAAATTCTTGCCTCGGAACTTCCTGTCCACCGGACAACGCGCCAATTAACCAAGAGGTGGAACTATGAGGGCGAGAGTGAGAGAGAATGGCTGGGCGTGACGGAGGGGCATTGCAACTTCCGCTCCGAAGACGTGCGGGTCGTCGAGCTGTGCGTGGAAAATACGATCTTTTCCTTCAATTTTGGACAGCTATGAAACTGAAAGCTGGGTTCTAAAATCCAAGAAGGTGTTTAAAAATTATACGCTTATGCACCCAAAATGCTAATGTAACGTTATATTTTGGATAGATTTATTTAGGTATAGTCCTACTAATGTGGTAGCGTGGCTTGGAATGGAGCAAGGCAAGTTCACAAGGATGCTGTCGTCAGCTTAAACATACTCAGCTGATATGATATTTCGTCTATGAGGCTACAGCTTGCTCCCTAAGACTATAGACATTTATTTCCAACACTAAGTACTACATAAATTTCACATTAGTATTAAAACATTACCATCCTAATTCAGGCTAACATTAATTGTTTTTACCTTAAACCACAAAAGATGTTCAAAGTGACTTCCTTGTGCTTGCAGGCAACTTCACATCTCGTTAACATGTTTCGAAATACTCGACGAAGCTCTTCTTGGGAAATTGTCGAATATTTTCTTTAAGTGTTTCTGCAGTGTGCGGATAAATTGTGAACGTTATGTAAATTTAATAGTTAGACCCTTTTTCCGAGAAAATACCGATGAAGAAATTACTTGCGGTTTCTTCATGCAAGACAATGCTACAGCTCACACAGCTGATCGGTCGATGTCAGCATTAAGAGAAGTGCTTGGTGAACAAGTTATCGATCTGTGGCCTCCGCGTTCCCCAGACTTAAAAACTCGTGATTTTTACCTGTGGGGCATGCTGAAGAACAAAGTTTATGTAAACAATTCGCACACTGCAGAAGCACTTAAAGGAAATATTAGGCAATTTCCCAAGAAGAGCTTCGTCGAGTATTTCGAAACATGTTAACGAGATGTGAAGCTTGCCTGCAAGCACAAGTAAGTCACTTTGAACCTTTTGTGATTTAAAGTAAGAATAATTAATGTAATAGCATGTATTAGTGACGAGAAATATTCGTAGTTCGCTGTTACTAGCGGCACTGAAACTGATTCGCCGGTCACCCACCGGAAGAACGGGCACAACACCCGCCCACCCATATCAACGGAGCACCAGCCGACCACGCAATGCAAGCACGACCGCAGCCACATAAAATGTAGACCAGGTAGTAGGTGTTTTTTGCTTTGAGGAAGTAATATTCTCTGATTTACTGACATTTTCTCTTGTTCAAAACTGGCAAACGTGTGAAATTACATCTGCGAACTTTTGTTTTACTGCTTGTTACATATAATTTATTTTTAATTACAGTACCTGAAAAACAGTGTTTTGTGTGAACTAAGTTCTGAGGTTGAACACAGACATTGATTATCTTACTGAAAAGTTGCCACAGATTTGTCTGAACTCCCTACTAACATCACTTAATAATGATAATGTTTTATAAACAGTTTCAGGAAAAATCATATTTCTGTTGGATGAGTGGTAAATGGGCTACATGATCACGATGTTCATCTTCTGGTCATGAAAAACATAAAAATCAATTTCCAACGGTCACAATTATTGGATACAAAATAAGACTTATAAATAATAACACTATTAAAGAATTTACAACAGTCTAAGTAATGAAAATTGGGAATCAGTATCAAGCAAACATGATGCAGATTGAAATATAACACATTCCTGAACATCTTAAGAACTTATGAAACAAGTTTTCCCACCAAAACAGAACAAAGGGTGTTTGATAATAATGAATGAATAACAAAACGCAGCAGAACATCTTGTAAACATAAACAAAGTCTAAATCTAGCAGCAACATAACAAGGAAAATTCACTTCAGGAAATATTTCAAAATTTTAACTGGCGTCATTAAAGACGCCAAATGTATGCATTACAACAGACAGGCACCGGAGTCTGATGATCAAGTAAAATCGGTCTGGAAAATTGTTAAAAGGGAACAAAGTAAATATTCAACAGAACACCCCATCAATAAATAAAAATGACAATGTAATAAAGAGTCATAAACTCATAGCAAACTCTTCTTAACAATCATAGAAAAAATAAACTTTAAAATTAATCTAATTTGCTTCCATTCCATTGTGTCATATGGATTAATATTCTGGGAAAATTCACCAGACAGAAAAAAGTATTTCATGTCCAAAAGAAAGTCATTACAATAATGACAGATGTTAAAAGGAGAGTCTCTTGTAGAGAATTATTTAAGAAGTTTAATATTCTCCCACTTGCCAGAAAATTCTTATTTTCATTATCATTTGTTGTGGACAACACGGAAATTTTTCAAACGAACTCAGATGTGCATAATGAAAATACAAGACATAACCTTCATGTGCCAAAAACTAACCTCAGCAAATATGAAAAAGGAGTTTACTACACTGGAATTAAATTATTCAATAATCTTCCTCCTAGCATAAAAAGTTTACATTGTGACATAAAAGTATTTAGGCTAAGTATCACTTACAGTATCTACACAGTAGAATAATTTACTTTAAACAACAATTGTCAGCTATTACATACATACATGATGATTTATTGATACAATTATTTTATAGTATAATACTGTATTATATCAGACATGTTTGTAAACAGCTGTTAAAAATTTGTATTTAATCTGCTGTATTGTATTTGTATTATGACATATTCTACATCCTTGGCTTAGGCCTATGAAGAATAAATGGAATGTAAATAAATACTATTCTATTCTAATACTCTGGGTGTCCTACAACTTTATGCTGGCAAATGGAGTTCTCTGAACAGGTAATCTTCATGATGTACTTAAATTTTGCAGAACCAATCTCCTAGAGATGGATCAGAATTCATTGATTATTTGCAACAGTACCTGGACCACAACACCCAATATCCATCATCCATGTAATCCAGATTAAAATTAACAAAAAGCTGATGAACCAACCTGACAGCCACTCGAACACTTGAGTCTTCATCTCCTGCTGTTGTAGACATGGTATTCCTTGTTGATGCAGCAGAAAATTCACTAGTTCAAATTGAGCCCTGCATAAAGTTTAAACATTTGTAACAACCTATCACACTCACTTAATAAAGCAGATTACACAATCACTGAAACACGAACTTGTCGTACAACCATCACAGCCACTGAAAATCTGCAGAGTTCACACAATTTAACTTTTATTGCAATCTGTAATTCTTAAAATGTAGTATGGTTTACACATAAAAAGTAATTTAACTAATCACAACCAGCAGAGCTCTTCTCATGAACCTAAAAGATGCTTAGTTACTGGAGAAATTCTACTTTCTGTAATGTGAAAAGTTCATTAGTTTTCATAAAAGCCCACAAATGCACCCTATCCTGAGTCACAGGAATTCAATTAATACCCTGCATCCTATTTCTTTAATTTCCATTTTAATACTCTCCCATCTATGCCTAGGACTTCCAAGTCATCCCTTCAGATTTAGCAAAACCCTGTTATGTATTATACATACCTCAACTACCTCCTCCTCCTCCAACAATTTCTTTTCACTTAGCTCCAAACATTCTCATCAGTATCCCATTCTCACTCATAATCCATGTTTTAACCTAAGTGACAGACAAAGTTAAAAACTGTCGTAAAAAACGCCTAAAATAAATGTCCATAAAATGTTCAAGTTTTCTAGCAGTAGGAATGCAAAAGAATCTGAACCGAATGGTGGAAAGTCTTACCGAAATTTATTCTGCTCTTAATTTCTTCATGAATTAAATTCTGATTTGTTACTGTCGCTCCATTTCTTCGCGAAGTATTGATTTATTACTGAACTTGGCCACGTTTTCTAAGGACTTGTATTTTCTTTTGCTATTTATTCTGATGACGAAACATAATCGCTATCTTTGCGTTTATATCAAGAACAGTATCCTCAGCGCAAACTGTCCATTTAAATTACAACCCCTTCTTGCCTTGGGCCTACTTAATGGCGTATACAAAGGCAAGAAAATAGCTACTCGGAATAAGAAAATATGAAGATTTATATAACCAACTGCTTTTTCGACTATTCCAATCTACAAAATACGATCCGAAATTCACAAATACCCAATCCCTAAATTCTACAGGCACAAGCACAACTAAACACACTGAGCTGACATTAAAGACTGTTAGTCTCTAAAACCACACAACCGTCACTGGTGGACTACGAATAATCGCACAGAATAATCCCCACAGCCATACTAACTCCATCTGTGAACCTGTTCAAAGTGCACCCGGGTTTTGCCTAAATTTACAAACCTCACAGCAATGTTCTGCATTGACCAATATGCAAGCAGTTAATAGAATCATCATAAAATGAAATGCAAACACACTTAACATATTTCGCACAGACTGCCCAACATACAAAACGATAACACAACCTCAAATCCTACTACCTAAAAAGTTGCCAACGAATGTAGCTACGATATAATGTAATTCTGCTGCCATCTATCCACATTCATTGTAAAACTACTGTCTGTAACAACATTCTGACGGTCAGTCAGGAGCACTACTTACCATCCAAGTTCCTTTACCTATCCTCCTTCTCCTGCCCCTTTCTTAAGACATAACGTTAGCTACAAATCAATTTAAGAAACCTGAAAATGGTGGTCTTTTAGGATACAGCGATCCGGTAGAAATTGACAGATGTTTCAGAGTTGTGCTTCTGAAATGTCAGTCAATTTCTACCGGACTAAACAGTGCAATATCTCAGAATACAATTACCTTCTTGTCAGCACTGAAAGCTCAGATTTACGAACTACACAAATGATAATGCAAAGAAACATCTCCACTTTTGAAAGTGTATGAATGTAAAGTGATTGTACTTTTGAATGGAACTGCTGAGAAACTTTCTACTCATGTGAAAGTCTGACGTGACATTGGTTTTAATCACTTTACATTTCGTCTAAACAAATCAATCCAGCATTCCCTTGCTGAAATGCATATTGAACAGTTACGATTGGGTAAACTTCAATGAAAAATGTCCTGTGTTGAACCTCATGGAATGAAAATCAAAGCACAAAATAGGTTGCTTGTCCAGATATCAAATAAACTGAATAGAAGTTACCATGAAAGCCACAAAAATTTAGATTCTACACTTGAAATGACATTATAAACAAACACAGCATATACGTAAACTTCCTCATTTATTTTCTGTTGTTTATGAATCATCTGCATTTACCCCAAAACCACAGACTAATATAATAATTCTACAAGATTTGTGCACATGTACAAGATTTGTAAACTGAAAATCACATTTTTGAAAATATTGATTTTAATGATATCATTCATAATTATTTCAGGTCAAAATGTGAAAGAAAGAAAAAACAGCTATTTAATGCCTTTACAGGGGTATTGATACTACCGGTTCCATTTAAAATGTGGTGGTATGACACATTACCTTTGTAATCTCCAACGATGTGGCCCCATGAGATTTGACCTAACCTCAGTTTTATAAACTGTATATTTTGCATTTTGTTTCCACACTGCTGTCCTTAATATTTATAAATCCATAATTTTAATGAAATAAGGTGTTGCTAATCAAGATGACAATCACAATATACATGATTATAGAATTTGTACAGTCTGAGACAACATATGCGACCTGTGCTCTGTTAAAAGCAATGGTATTATCATAATATGTACATAAATAATGATCACTTTATTAATAAATTATCTATACTTGTATTTCAAAATATATCCATCATAGTACATTGTAACAGTATTTTAAATGAGATTCATTTTCTGATATTGCATTTGCATATTATATTAAAATGGCAAGTACACAAAACACTTTTCCAAGTATGCCGGTGGCCCAAAGAGTTCTTGTAATGTCCCTGGTCCACCTACTAAATATACACTTCATGATAAAACTGTAGTGCACTGAAGTCAGGCACTCAAAACAGTTTCTGTTTTTGTAACATATTTCATTTTTAAATCAAGCATCATTTCAACTTCACATTGAAATTAGTGTGAATTTTATCATGGAAACCCTTTATTTATTAAATATCTTTATATTTCTTTCAAACTAACATGACTCACTGACTTTTCCAAATTAACCAACACACAAAGACTGCCAGACTCCTCCTGCATCACTTTGAAGAACTGGTGTTTATCCATGACATTACTTGGTAAGCAAAATTCCCTTCTCATGCTGTGTTGTGTTCACATTGCATTAGTCCATCCTCTCATTCCAACTTTAATTAATTTCTTCTTTTTCCCCTTTTCACTCCTATGTGAGGCATAAGGCCTCTATTTTTAAAAGGTTTCAGTAATCAGTTAGACCAGTGGTTCCCAACCTTTTTGTGCCTAAGGGCACATTTGAGAGTTTATGAGATCGTGGCGGGCACCAACCAATCAACAAAGCCAAGTTTTCTTTTCTCTGGACAAATAAGATATGGACACCAAGAAATACACAAAACAACACGTTTAATGATACAAGAAACCATGCAAACAAAAATACGTACTTTTATAAGTACAATTATTATTATTATTACTCAAGTGGGAAGTTAGTGTGATGTTTGGCGCTGCATTTGATTGGCCAGTTTTTCAAATTTGGGAGTGTAGGATGATGTTGCTACTCACAAACAATCATCAAGATTGGCGTCAGTAAGTCGAGATCTGTGCTTTGATTTTATGATGTTCATGGTTGAACGGCCTTCATTATTCAGTATAACCTCTTTCCGTAGCAATGCGGGCACCCAAAAAACCCTTGGTGGGAGCCATGGTGCCCGGGGGCACCGCGTTGGGGACCACTGAGTTAGACATTTGGTAGGACTCCTTGGACAAGCGATCGGCCTGTCACAAGGCCTTTACCTGCACACAGGACATCACAACACAGAAAGACACTGACAAACATCCGTGCCTTGAGTGTGATTTGAACCCACAAATCCCAGTGTCCAAGAGCACGAGGCCCACGCCTCAGACGGTGCGATCACTGTGACCAACTTAATTTCACTGGACACTAATTAATTGCCTCATCGTACATGCTAATGTCTCTGATTCTGTGGTTTGGTAATTCAGTTTTTCCCATATGAAGTGTGGCAGCTTTGTCAGTACAACATACACCGATTCTATGAATGGTCATTACTGACTTCATATTGGCATTTTGCATTCTGAATGTTGTTAACTTAAGAATTCCCACCACCTTTAGCACAACGTCAGACCCAACTACGATGGTTTATGGGGTGTCCCATTAACTCGTTCCACCAATAAGCTGGACAGGTACTCAACAACTGCATACTGCTTGGCTTCTTGGGCAACTTGCATCGGCGTGACTCCATCTTGATTTCTTAGCATCAGGTCTGCTCCAGCAGATATCAGCCGTTTCACTATCGGAACATGGCCAAACAGGGCCGCTGCATGCAGAGCACTTTCCCCATTCTGATACAAAGTAAGTGACATTTTAGTGCGTTTGTCTTCTTACAACAAATATCTCTGGTGATCGTAAGGGTTCGGTTACAGGCGGTTTATCACAGAATTAAAACTTGTTTGCAACAGGACCACATGAAGTCAGGTTTATGGACCTCATGCAGTCTGTGTGCAATTCAGTACTCGACAGAAGGGCAGGTGACAATTAAACTGTTCCCCCTCTAACTCAAGAAGTTTACATAGTCTAGAAATAAGCAAAGAATTGAGGTCATTAAATGAATAGCCAAAGGGGTAGTATGTTGTCTCAAGGGTACATATCCTGCTGGCAGATATGTACCATTAAAAACTTAGGAAATGCCATTCATTCCTACAAAGTCCAATGCGTGCATGTCCAAGTTGGGACCGGCCAGCTAAGGGAGACAACCCCGACAGAAAAACATCACTCCCTCAGGATTGTTGAGGGTTGGACGCGAGGCTGACAACCTCAATCCGTAAAACAAAGATTTGTTTCGAAACTTCAAGCTAAGCCTCGGGTGAAAGATTGAAGAGGCCAAGGTTCAACTTTGAACTGTAGTTCCAAGAAGAAGAAGAAGAAGAAGAAGAAGAAGAAATGAATAACTAATGAATAATTTAATGACATTATTTCAATGCACAAGCTACATAATGCCAAATGAGATGAAAAAACGATTATCATGTATGATAACTGGTAAAGATTTGGAAAAAGATTATTATGTCCTATGCGAAGGTGTATACCCAATCTTCACCTGTAGAGACTGAGGAAAATTATGAAAACAATAGGACAGCCGACAGTCCAACTGAAATTGAAATCATATGCCTCCTGAATACAAATCTACAGCACCGATGTTATATCTTATTAATATACATGTTTTGTGTGCACGTAACCTCAGCAACGTTTATTTTGCTACTTACAGGCAGAAGTCCAAGAGATGGCTGGTACTTCAGTAATTCTTCTACAACACTGGAGTGTCCTTTGTGTGAGGCTTTGAACAGTGCTGTGGCACCATCCTGCAAAGCACATGCAGATATCCACATGTCAGAGCAAAGCTCTGTTTCAAATGTAGGTATAAACATTTAAAATATTTCAAATAAGAGACATGAGGAGGCAAATACAGAATGGTCCTGAAATATATGGCCAAACTTTGGGAGCCTGTTCCATTAATTCTAAGGATGAATGAAGGTCATATAGACATTGGTCCAGAAATGCTTCCTATCCGAGTTATAGCCCTTCAAATCTGTGCATCAGAGAAAGTGTTCAACTTTTCCTTGCAGCAGAAGATAGGGACGTAAATGGAAGGGGAATACAATGAGAGGAAATAAAATCCAAATCCAAAATTATCCCAGTTGTCCCATCTGGAGCAAAAGCACATGGAACACAAAGCAATGGCAGTGTTGCTTTACTGTGGGTTTCTATGTGTCGGAAACTGGACCAAGAGAAACTTACCCTCAAATGGCAGACGGCAGTATGGGGGAGAAAAATTGGTCTAACCTATCTTTGTGAGCATGTATGGCAGGAACAAAGATATCTCCAGTTGCTTGTGAGGGAAGAGAAACGTTTACACGATGCATTCAGATTTTAAGGTAAACACATTAATAATATCAAAATATGTTTCAAAATAAGAATCCAATGATAGCTGAAAATATAAATACAGTGATATTCCTTCACAATGAAAGAAATCTTGCAGAATAATTGCTCGAGCAATGGTTTCCAGTGGTGACATAAATTCTCCTGAACTATGTCTAATTTATTTCATTGCTGTAAGTGGGTTCTCAAGAAAGATATGTTTTATCAAATAACATGCACTGCATAGTGCAACTGGGATTTATGTTAGGCCAAAAAGGGATAAAGGGATTTTAAAACCTGGTACTGTACAGATTAATAGAAGATTCTTCAATGGAAAAACACACAAACACACATTCCTAATACTGTTGCAATAAAGAAGCACTTTCATTATTCCAGTACAGTTTGTTTCACGAAAAGCCCAGATTAAGAATAAACACAACTTTTGAAAAGTCATTTCAAGATCCTTCAATTCGTATGAAAATTAACTTCTGAACAGCATCACCAAATTAAACTAAATCAGTAGATTGAAATTTGCATATTTTCTTTGGAGTGACTTCATTATCATAACACACAAATGTGAGAATAACGCCAAAGATATAAAAGACTAAAGAAACAACTTTCTTTAACACATCATATTTCTAATTCTGTGGAAATAAAACAAATTACTATTTTTAAGTGTACGGACTGGCCACCATCTTCCCCTTAATGGTCCCGGACAAAAACAGAGATACAGGCTGTTGAAGATGGTGACGGATCATTTACGGATTTAAATTCTGCTAAACGCTTCTCTGCATTCCACCTCATATCAAAATGTCAATGTATGCTCTGTTCATTTAATTATATTAAAATATAAGGTAACAAAGTCATGTTATTGAAATCCAAAAGTGAAACTTAAAAACGATGTTCTTAAAGAGCAAGGACGCTAGAGGTTCTTACATATTCTCATCCTGCCCTTAAATAGACCGATTCATGGTCAGCGGTTAACGAGACACGACAACACGTTGTTGTTAGTTCAATAGTTTGTCACCGTCAGATCATCGCACTGGCATCTGGCGGGCCATTCAACATCTGCACCAAAAACTTAAATTTAATTACAAAAAACTTACATAGCGATAAGCATCAACACTAGCGCCAACCTTGAGCAGTTGCCTCACCACATGATCATGTCCCATCTGCGCTGCAATCCACAGTGGAGTGGCACCATCCGTGCGCCTTGAGTCTGGAACTGCTCCGTGGGCCAGCAGCAACAAAAGTATTTTGAAATGGCCATTCTGCGATGCAATGAACAATGGGGTGGCACGATCCTGTTTGCACACACACAGCATTCTTATCATCACAGCGGCATCGTCTTGTAGCACCTTCCCTAACAGCTACTTTCATTTTGAATTCCAACCTAACATGTGGGTTTTATAAAATTACAAATCTCAAAATCGAAACCTCAATCAAAGCCTCGGACAGACAGACCTAACAGAGGACCGAATGGAAGAGGAGAATTGAGGAGGCCATGGACCGAAGATACGGTCATCATTCTAGAGTACACTAAAATTGTTTTTATGGATTAGAACCCAACATGGTGATCACAAAGCCATTTTACATGATGCAATGTGTGCCACGTCTACTGTACACCATCTAGGTATACCAGTGACATGCTTAAAAAACAGCCTGACTTTTAAAAGTCAATGTCTGCTAAGAAATTAGATGAGCGTAGTAAAAAAGTTAGCTTATGACCATGCAGTCTATGGCCCTTCCTACAATTACATTTACGCAGACTATGACTAGGTTTTAACTGCGCCTCTATTAGTCAAGTTATATTTTGATAGGCAGTATCAAATTATTTTTTGACTGTCAAATGTGGAATTAATTTTTACTTTTGGAAGATCAACACACATTTGTGGCTGTTTGACAGGGGCAAATAACCCCACATACTGATGTGTTTACACACTCAACCAAATTTATTTCATTTTAGCCCTTTCAAGTCTTATGTATAGGACAGTTTTCTGTTGAGGAGTATTCTGCAGCAGAAACAAAGAACTCTAGGATCTTACAAACTACTTTTTACCTCAAATAAGTACAGTGTATGTGAAGGAACAAAACATTGCACTGATACCCAAATTCTGACTTCTTCTTTATTACACCGTCTCCTTTACAGGAGGTTGGCGACATATTATGAACAGGATCCTTCCATCCTTTTCTCGGACTGAGACCTGTTCATATATGTTTTTTTAGGCAGGTGATACAGATAATTATCTGCACAAACAGCGCAAGGGCTGGAAACATGTACCTTCATGTGACTGTTGACTTTCGCTCCTCGAGCGACAAGCTCCTTGACCACGTCCATGTGACCACACTGGCAGGCCACAAACAGCGGAGTTCCGCCGTCCTGCGCACAGATAAACCTCTTGAAGTGATATGAAAACCGAGTGCTGACGGAAGTACTTGGGCACACATAAAATTAAGTGGGGACTGAATATATTAGCATAAAATCATAGAATTATGTCATAGGGTTAGTTTAATGTAAGTGGTTGAGGGAAAGACTGGAATAAATTTAAAAAAGTGCATACATAATTCTGTAGGAATCTCCAAGAAACTAGCCACTTGTAAGGCAGAAAAGGGACTTTGATTCTGAATTGATTTAATGACACTGTCTCAGCTGCAAACGTTATATAGTACTGAAAAGAGCTTGGAAGGTGACATGGCTGTTGTAAAAAGTAAAAAAGAAAATGTATCCCTGTGCCTAAGCACAATGCGAGAGGATCACAGAGTCTACAAAGGTAAATACAGTGTTCTATACTGCATGGAGATGTGTAGCAAGTTTCAGAATTTCAAATTAAGGTTATTTTTTACGTCTGCACTCACCATACTTGATGAATCCACAGGCGCACCTCTGTCCAGCAGGATTTGAACAATGTCAAGGAAGCCACCCTGAGCAGCAAAGAACAGTGCAGTGGTACCTGTCTGAGCACAACAAAACGCCTTCAGGCAGCTGCATCGAACCCCAATGTCTAAAGCAGTAGTCTCACAATTTGCATGTATTCACTAACTCCAAAGGGCAATTGATAATTCTTTGAAAAGTTCTATTTCGGAACATAAAGGTTCCTCGTGCACTTTATTATCTTTATTATTCATGTATTGGCGACAGAAATCTTGCAGTGGCATAATCACGAGGTTTCGGGGATGCATCGTATTGCGTATTGAACGTCAGATTGACAATTTGTCTACACAACGATTCATGATTATAGTTTCAATGTTTACTTAGAATCCACTGCATGCTTCTACCTTCACTGGTCATCTTCAGGTGGTTCTCTTTAAGTGTTCAAAATTATTAGATTTTACTGCTAATTTATTCTGTTGTTAACTTCGCCAGGTGATGGAGTATGTCTTAAACAGCTTGCCTCTTTTAGAAGAGCGGACTATGCGGGCGTAGTTACCGGTGGAAAACTTGGCTTAACTGAAGAGGTTGGTTGATGTTGAGGGGAAGAGCTAGGTGGTTGGGGGGGTTACGTAGGATGGTAACATACAGGCCTAAAAATGAGCTACATTTACTTATATGGGACAGCAGACCAGAAAAATCACAAAACTCTTAATAAAACAAAGGAATCAATATTAGTTTTAGAACATCCAACATTATATAGCTACAACTTTAACACTGGTAACCACACCTACAGATTCCACTTTACTAAAAGACATAAGCTTCCTAAGACCCAGTCCAATACATGACGAAGTCAACAACAGAAAATGTGTAGTCAAACCGATTAATTTCCAACACGTAAAGAGAACCGAGTGAAGATGACAAACTAAGGTTGAAACATCTGGTGGATTCTTAAAAAGCATTGAAACTATAATCAAGAATAGTTGTGCAGATAGACTGTCAACCTAAATGCACAATTACATTTTCTTTCATCCTCTTATAATTAAATGTATAACCTCCCTGAGATAAATCTTGCACATGATAACTCTCTGAAACAGTTCCAGCTCTTTCAGATCAATGGACTCTTTACTTAATGCATGGTCACTGCACATTGTCACCATACATACAGTGCGATATTTAAATTTTCACTGAATATTGAATTGCATCGACTTAAAAAACTTTCCAACAGAACTTAAATTATTTTAGAAATTCACGTGTGTCCACAAGTGACTTGATGCTCAGGCCAAAACAAGTCTTAGCTCTGCTTCTGTTGTAGAGGTCCTCTAAATCCTTGCAGCAGAATGGACACCTTTGGGGTCAGCAGAAAAGAATGGTCACATTCCACCCGACAATTCACAAGTCAGGTCCTTTATGGTACTTACTACTCTCCTGGCCTTGGGGTCAGCCCCCTGATCCAGCAGTTCCACCACACAGTCCACATAGCCACTGGCAGCTGCGAGGATGAGGGGCGTCATGCCATCCTGAGTAAAAACACACACCAAGCGTAGCTACAACCTCCATTCCTCCTAAACTTACTCATTAGGTGGCGCTCAGCCACAATTAATTCTCTTTCCTTTGCCTTCATTTGTTCATTTCCACCGAATGCACCAAGCACAGTTCACGTGCCCTTACTATAATAGACATTTCTACGTCGTAATAGAGAATTAGACCGTTCTTCTGTTGTGCGATCTGCGACCTTGACACAGACCAGAATTTAACTGGTGTTGTGTGGACTACGACCTTCGCGATCAGTGACGCACATGAACGAGTTTAATTCAGACAACATCAGAGGGCTTGAGCCAACACAGGCTCATCAGCTACTGGAAAATAGCAAGGCATTTTCTGATCCTACTCGCACGTACGACGCGACGCGCCTGGCACAGCGATACGTACCTTGTCCCTGCTGTCGACGTGCACCTTGCCGCTGTCCAGAACGCGCCCCAAGAGCTGTACGTCACCCTGGATAGCCGCCAGGTGAAGCTGCACGTCGGACGGCGTCTCCTTCTGCAAAAGAATCGCATGAAGATGAAAGTCGATCGACTGGTCAATATGTTACACGTATTTTCGGTCTACTTGCATTTCCCGTTCAATCCCTGGTGCTAAATGTCACTGAAATTCCCGATCAGTTAACGAAACACAGCAAGGCACTTGGAACAAGCGAAACACAGGACATTTTAATACGCGATTTTGTACTGATTCAGTCTGCAACGAAGACAACCCAAGTCCCGTTTTTTGAAGAAAAAAAATATAAGAAAAGTAAGGCAAGGCCTTCAGAGTGAAATTTGTGCACAGACGCCGTAAAACGTAAAACAAGATGACGTCAGTGAAACAAAGAGGAATGGCTTTTCTGGACGGACAGTTCGCAATGAGGCAATGAAATGTTTTCGACCAGATTGCGAGTTCTTCAATGAAAACAAAATCATAATCAAAGGGGATACACACATGTATAGGCTGTTTGCTGGGACATGAGCTATGGCCTTGAGATGTGCAGTGCATTTCCACCCCGAACAGTGGATGGGGTGAACTCAGAGCTCAGTTACAAGGCAGAAGCGACCGAGTTCACTTCGTGTGGTAAATTCCATTTCAAAAACATTGACCCATTTTTAATAGGCATTTCATATTCATCGCTGTTTCTACTCAGCACGAACAGAATGCAAAGCGTGGGCAGAGGTGTAAAGAAAATAGGGGGACGTAAAGTAATACACAGCCATAGTAGAGAAATGGTGATAAGTGTTTACAGTTTTATGAAGAAAGAAGCGGACAGCGGCAATGTGATTAACGTTAATCAAATACAAAATCGTGTTTCTGAAGCTACTGGTGTGTCCATAAGTACTCTGAAACGCATTCTGAAAGAGTACGAACATAATAAACGAGTGGGAAAAGAATTCAGCACACCTCACAAGAAACGGCCAAGAAGGAAAATTAAAACAGATGTAGATGATTTTGACAATTGCGTAATTCGAAGAACGATTAACGAATTTCACACTACACAAGGCGAGCGTCCTACTTTAAAATCGTTGTTGGCAGTAATTAAGAAAAAGATAAACTTCAGTGGCGGGAAGTGGGCTCTTTGGAAAATAATTAAAAATTTAGGCTTCAGGTGGAGGAAATCGGAAAGTAATAGGAAAGTTCTCATCGAAAAGGATGATATTCGTGCAGCAAGACTGTCTTATTTGAGAAATATAAGTCATTACAGAAATGAGGGGCGACCTATTATCTACATGGACGAAACGTACATTCACTCCTCACACACGAAAGGACATGCCTGGGGTGATGGTACAAATGCAGGTCTACTTGCACCCGTCTCCAAAGGACAGCGAGTCATCATCGTACACGCTGGCAATGAAAATGGCTTCATTCCAAATGCTTTGTTAATGTTTAAATCGGGGACAAAATCTGGAGATTATCATCATGATATGAATTTTGACAACTATGAAAGATGGCTCAAAACGAAGTTAATTCCAAACCTTCCACCAAATTCGGTATTGGTAGTGGACAATGCAGCTTACCATAACGTACAACTTAATCCGGCTCCAACTTCTTCATCTCGAAAAAGTGCTATGATCGACTGGCTTTCAGATCGTAGCATTCCTTTCAGTGACGGAATGTGTAAGCCCGAATTGTATTCTCTAATTAAACTGCGTAAGCCACGATTCAAAACATTCAAAATTGACGCTCTACTGTCTGAACATGGCCACTCTGCCCTTCGCTTGCCGCCATATCATCCAGATCTGAATCCGATTGAACTGATATGGGGATTGGTCAAAGAATGTGTCGCCAGAAAGAATGTCAGTTTACGTCTAGATGATGCTATGAAACTAGCTGAGGAAAAGTTTAGTAGCATCACAAAGGAAGAATGGACCTCGAGGTGCAACAAATCCCGTCAGTGCGAACAGAATTACTTGCGGTTGGAACCTGTTCTTGACGACATTTCGGAACAAATTACAGTTAATTTACAAGATGGCAGTGATACCAACAGTTGTAGCAGTAGTGAGGGAGAGGAGAGGGAGGAAGAAGATGATGGGGAATTATGTGGAATAGAAGCTTTGTAAAATATCTTCAGCCGCTGTAAGTAATTCAGTCTGCATTGATGTTTTTGTGTTCAGTAGTACAGAGAAAGGTGTTCTCCTCCGTTCCCCACTATCACTAGGAGACAGCGTCAGTACCCTCCCTTACGTGCATATCCACAGCTCATGTCTGAGCGAACGACTAATAACTTAAAATACAAATGAAAAGGGAAGAATACAAGAGCCGAGAGGGTTTACAATGATCCGAGCTGTGCAATAAACAATCATACTGTCGTCTACATAGGGATTTTAATTCTGTTATTATAATCATCGCTTTTCCAATTTCCATTAAGGAGTGTTGACAACTTAATATATTTCACTAAAATAATTAACACTTTAAAATAAGCACGGTACGCTTCCGTGATAAGAGAAATAATCTAAAATACTTCATCCAAGTATAAAAAGTAATCAAGTATATCAAACTGCTTACATGAATATGAAATATATCTTAGTGCGAAACAATTCATATTTCACAGAATTTATTACAAACTTTTCTCGACTTACTGCGAGCAGGCAACAATTTTTTTAATAGTGGCCAGGCTCATCACTGCGTAATATCAGTCGGACTACATTTTTCAGTCCCAAACTTTAGGGACAAACATAACCTTAGATACCCACAAATGCTCAGGTAGAATAGAAGAAATTTAATGAACAAATCAAAATTATTGTTCTCTGGCCAGAATACATTCTGTAATTAATTAGTCTTTATGGAAATATTATCTAAAAATTATACCGCTTCGACTGATTTAATTGAATGAGTTATGAAAATAATTATCGATAGTAAAAAGAAAATTTGGAGAAAAACCATGAAAGTCCATGTTTAAATAAGCAACTTTTATTTTTGTATTATTATCATTCTTATGCCCCACTACACACCATGTAGGCACTTGGCGTTAACCTCGACACTAGATAGGGGCAGGCAGCCCTCGGAGGAGGAAAAACCCTTTGTCCATGTTGGGGATCAAGTCTATACTGACTCAGCTACCCCCAGATCCCCTTTCTATCAATGAAGATTATTAATTATAAACAAGTCTGTAGCGTATCGTCCCAGCGAATTATGTTGATTCTGTGTGTGAAATTGATGGGTAGGAATAAACAAATGTGTCTGTAGTCTTAAGTAAATGCCTGGAATTATAGGGTAGCATGCAGAACTTAAATCCAGTTATATTTTTTTTCCCCCTTAAAATACATCTGCTACGTGTGGAGCTGAATCCTACCTTCAATGTGTCTATTCCTCATATTCACGGCGATTCAAATTCAGTAGATTTAAGAATACGCGTGTAAAATTGCCTGTGTAATTACAAACCTTCGTTGTCTTCATCTGACAGCTCATGTTTTAGGTAGTATAAAAGTAAGTCATGGATCCCATACTCATTCCGCTCGGACATTGCAAGCGATTTCTTAATAAACTCACTCGTCATATCTATTTCGTGACCAAAGAGTTCCCAGCACCTGCGATAAGTATAAATTTATAAAATGAACAAACACGATTAAATCCACGTTTACGGATCACTAATTTGTGTCTGTAAGCGTATACTGTATTCAGATCAACCAAAATTCAAATTGATTTAATTATTATAATGCAATTTAGATTTTAGTTAATAAATAAACTACAATACTGTAACAAGAGTTTAACTCTTAATGACAAGAAATGCAGTAGAATCTTATGATCTGTCACACCTGATATACTTAAATATAAAACAGCTTTAAATCACTGGGAGAAAAAGTTCAAAATTCAGTCCTGCAAGCAAAGTCTGAAAATTACATGTTAATGACAATAAACAAAGAATAATGACTTAACCTCAATTTTGATTCGACAAAGAGAGCAAAGTCCTGATGGTAGCATTTCATTTCATCTGGCAAGTTCTCTATAACAAAGTCCAATTGCACCTGCTATGCCATTCTCTTGAGAAATACTAATTTTAATTTAAATTTCTGGAACATGAAAATTTGAAATTGTTCCCATACGTGGGCACCTCTAGTGACAGGATACATATTCAAATGTCTGCACAAATACTACATATCTGTTCCTTCATTTCAGTAAATTCTGATGACAACTGTGAAATTGTAGACACATTTCTTTGAATACCCCCCAAAAGAATATAACAGGGTAAGCCTGAGAGACTTCACCAACCCTTCTGGAGTAACAAAGGAACTGACGCCAATGGCACATGGCAGAAGGGGTAGAGATCTGACTTGTTGAAACCTTTCAAATTTCATTCTGTATCATCTTCAAACAACTACCAGAAATAAACACATCATATTTTCTTGTGGAGTAACGTTCTGTAACTTCGATATAATTGTCGATGGTGAAACAAATGCAATATATCGTAACAAATGTATACTTTCACTGGTCTTATTAAAAGAGAAATGGTTTTCAGATCACGTCATACAATATTTATAAGGAACATATTCAAAATGTAAACAAACTGATATTAAAGTGATAATTAGATATGTGCACAGGTCCAATTTGTTTTAACTCAAACCCAAATACTTAAGTAAGATGACAAACTTAAAATTCGTCAGTCAAAATAAGAATCAAGCTTGTTTCGTATAACAGGTTGTAACCGTCCCACTCCCGTCTGCTGTTGGAGTTGCCCGGCTCGGTTGCAGTCTTGTCGATCCTTGTCGTATGTGATGTAATTCGGGATTTCTGCTCATGTAGGCATGGAACTTTTCTCAGGGAATATTACATGGAGGTGTATAAGCTGAAGGTTTCGGTAATGGCTTCGAGACTGAAGTGCGTAGTTTTTTGCAAGCACAATTTATTTCTTTTACGATTCACATCCACTGGCCGAATCGAGCTACAAAACAATTTAGGATGTTGCTTCCTCTGAATTCCAGAAAAGAGTGTCCTCACAAGAAAACTTTCCTGTCCTTTAGTCATAGGACTTCCCCCTTAACTTTCACAAAAAATGATGTATTTGGGCAGTAATGATGCCCTAGCTCACGTGGACCATTAAAAAAAACCTTTAGCCGGCGGGTGCCCCCTGCAAGAATTTTGGGGGTCACACGGTGCGATAATTCTTTCCTTTACAGTCGTAACAAGTGAAACTCGTAAATCTTTATTACTTGTTTCCAATTTATTTTTATTTGTGCCTCACCGGGACTCGAACCCAGAACGCGCGGTCACAAGGTGTAACACGCACGTTACTTTGTGATTATAAAACATATAAGCAAGTGTGACAATTATGATGCTGAAGAGCTCTGTTGACATA